>NW_010262796.1:0-8761 GCF_000690775.1 Eurypyga helias
ACTGGGCTGAGTCCTGGGCAAGACATGAGCCCGTCACCCCACGCAGAGGCAGCTGTTTCCGACGTCAGTCGGTCTGTTGGCTTCCTTTTTCCCAGTGAAGATCCATAGATGCTTTCCCTCCCCATGCGAAGGCTGAAGTGGCAGAAACACATGAACATGGTGCCTACTGCTCTCCCACAGGTTGTGGCTGTGTACGGGACCCTCTCAGATTTGCTGTCTGTGGCCAGTAACAAGCTTGGAATAAAAGCCACCAGTGTCTACAATGGAAAAGGCGGACTCATTGATGATATTGCCTTGATTAGGTAAGGCTTATCCAGTAAATGTCAAATCATGGATGTTGATTAAGAGATCATGAGCCTTTTAATCCGCTGACCTCAATCAATAACTAGTGCCTTCCTTAAGAGCATATCACCATTTCCAGACAGTGTGCCCAAAGGTGCTTTCGTGCCTGAAGCAAAAACAACACTGTTGTTTGTGCTTCAAAGCATTTCTGTCCTGATGACTCAGTTGATCCGAGCTGCGTTTTATGCCTTTTGCATCCTCCTGCGTTGGTTCACGGTGCAGCATACGAGGAAAATCCCACTTGGATGAGTTTTTTTTGAAGAGGAGGCAAATGCCAGCGCTGCTTTAACCTCTCAGAGTGGGGAAGAAAGCAAGTGTTTTGTAAAACTCAGCCGGTTGAGTAGCAGAAGCGGTCCCTACCTGGTTGATACAGATAACGTCTCTGGTGAAGTCACTCATGTTACAGCCCACTGGAACCTGCAAAATTAAGATAAAAATCATACTGAAGTTCTGACTAATGGCAGCTGATTATCATTTACCTGAAACTAATCAGGAGGGGGTCCCACTGTCACTTACATAAACAAAAACTTAGGATTAATCTCTGGTTTTTTTCTCCCCCTGCCCCCTCCCCTTGCAGGGACGATGATGTTTTGTTTGTCTGTGAAGGGGAACCATTCATTGGTGAGTCTGTAATTCTTATATTTAACCTTCTGTTTAACGTAAAGAGCTTTTTGGTTTGCTTTAGTCTAAATTCTTATTTTCTGGGGGTGTCTTTCTCATGTGTGTAGATCCTCAGGCTGACGGGAGACCTCATGAAGAACTCACAGGGTCACACACAGATTGGTTAACGCTCAACGTTGGAGGCCGATACTTCACCACTACACGGTAAAACTGCCACCAGTTGGTTTTGTTCTTCAAGGACTTGGCTTTGCTCAGGTCGGTACAGCAGCTGGTGGTGTGCGTTCAGGTCGTGAGGCTTCGGATACTCAGAACTAGAAAAATAACTTACTGTGGAGTAGGAGGTCTTTGATTTCTGCCACTGCTTATTACTTGCTACCATGATTTTGCAACAAATTAATTCATAACCAGTTTACGTGTGAAGTAAAACTGGTGAAAGGCCTGAGCAGGCCTGGATTTATCCTTGGAATATTTCAGTTAGCTCAGAGGTTTGCACTTGAGATACGTTTGTGATAGCTCAGGTCAGAAACGTTATTTTGTTAGCACGCTCTACGGGTCGAGTGCGGTAGCTGCCGGGATGCCCGTCGCCCACCCGGGGCCGAAGTACCCTCCAACCAGCACGGTTGTCTCCTGAGGAAAACATTCCACGTAAAAATAAACTTGCGCTGCCTTTGTTTCCTAGGAGCACTTTGGTTAACAAGGAACCTGACAGCATGTTGGCCCACATGTTTAAAGATAAAGGTTGGTATATTGAAACACTTTCTTTTTTATGCTGCCAAATTATCAAAGTAGGGAAAAGGCACCGTCAGGCCGAGACTCGTTGGTGGGTGGCAGCACAGCCGGGCCTACGATTGTTGTCCTTAGGGTGGTTTATTTCTCCGTCACCCACGGAATGCTTATCGCCTCACAAACTGGAAGTGTGACTTCACACCCACCGTTAATATTCTGGGGTCTTGGTTTAGTGGATTTTAGTTTTTCGTGGCGGCGTGCTCAGTTCTGCCAACGGGCAAACGCTGTACGAGCTGCCTGGAGAGGTGAAACGCTTCCATGTGGACAGGAGGTTAATGCCACGGAGATTCTTGGCTGTTTGATAAAATGTTTTGGCTGTTTATAATGGGAGTGAGTTCATTTTAAGGTGACTTATCCCCCCAACCTTCTTATTTTCCTTCCTTTTCTCTAAGAAATGCCCTTCCAAGTGGAATGTTTGTAGTCCCCTGCCCTTTGGTAGTAGCAACCTGACACTGAAGCAAATGCTCTTAACGTATCAAATTTAATTATATATATATGTTGTGGAAACAGATGCTTGGGGAAATAAGCAAGATCATAGAGGAGCATTCCTAATTGACCGCAGCCCAGAGTATTTTGAGCCAATTTTGAACTATTTGCGTCACGGACAGCTCATTGTAAATGATGGCATTAATTTGCTAGGTAGGTATTACCCCTATGACATCTCCTGAATTGTTACTCTTTAGAAGTTAAACTTTGCCCTCAGGTAAACATGATCACATCCGCGGGACTTTTGTGTGCTCACCTGAATAGCTGGGATCTTTCTTTGGGTGATTTATTCTCCGGCACTGCAATCCCACAGGCTTGGTTTCCTGGGGATAGAATGTTTAAACTTCTCTCAAAAGCATTAAAAAGTCATCACGCTGGGTTAATACGGGGCTGTAATTCTGAGTTTGACATCTTTAACCTCCTGCTGGTGCTGGAAACATCCGTTCTGAGTTACCTTTTCCTTGGAGGTGCAAGCAGGCTCGCTTTCCTTCCCCCCAGTTGCCTCTGGTGTAACGAATGTGCTTGTCGGTCTGAGTTCTTCGAGACTCCTTAAACGTCAGTGAGTGATCTGTTCATCTCTGTCAGTGTAGCTGAAATATATGGGAGGTGTAACACGTAGTGAAAGTAGATGGAATAGATGCTCCTCCAAGAGTAAGGATGGATTAACCCAAATTTTTGGCGTGTTCTTGGCGTGGCTGTGCCCTGCCTCCTCCAGTAAGGGAAGAAGAGTGCTTTAGTGCTGGTTATGGGTACCCCGGCTGGGATTAAAGCAGGAGAGCTTTGTTGTTTAACCCCTCGCTGTAAATAACAACTGCTGCTTTTTTCTGTTAGGTGTTTTGGAAGAAGCCAGGTTTTTTGGTATTGACTCACTAATTGAACATCTAGAAACAGCTATTAAGGTAACTTCTTGTCTTTAATACCTGAGCACACGTCCTGTTCTTTCATTAGTCCTGTCCGTATTAGCTTTTAAGCAACTCTCTCAACAGAATTCCCAGCCAGCTGAGGATCATTCTCCTATATCTCGGAAGGAGTTTGTCCGATTACTGCTGGCAACCCCAACCAAGTCTGAGCTGCGATGTCAGGTGCGAAAACGCAGTCGTTGACCTGTGATGTGGGGGTGAAAGATCCTGCAGCATCACGTGCCGGCATTCCCTGCCCCTGCTTTTTAACCGAGGCTTGATTCCAACATGAAATCCATGTTTGTTGGCTTGTTTTCAGGGTCTCAATTTCAGTGGAGCAGATCTTTCACGTCTAGATCTCCGATACATAAACTTCAAGATGGCCAACCTAAGCCGCTGCAACCTGGCACACGCCAACCTGTGCTGCGCCAATCTGGAAAGGGCTGACCTGTCCGGAGCAGTGCTTGACGTAAGAACTGTCCCATCGTGGGCAGGCGGGGCTGTCCGTTAAGGGAAGAGGAATTGGAACAAGTGGATACGTGTAAATCATGTCGTTCCTCAGTATTTTCTGTAATTGGTCTAGTTAGATCACTTCTAAAGCTTTTTGAAGCTAACTTGAGTTTAAAAAATGGAAAAAAAAAAAAAGGGCAGTGGGTGAGAATTACGGGTCTTCCTCATGACAGAGAAGTAATTGTATTGCAAGTGCTCAGACTCCCTCACAGTAACAGATTCTGTCTGAAACAGAAATGAAAGCTAAACTGGCTGTTTTCAGTACCGTTCATCCCCGCGCTGCTACGCGTCTCGCTGACGTGTCTGTCTCTGTCAGTGTGCAAACCTGCAGGGGGTAAAGATGCTGTGTTCCAACGCAGAAGGAGCATCTCTCAAAGGGTGCAATTTTGAAGATCCCTCGGGCCTTAAAGCTAATCTGGAAGGTAAGAAGTTTCTGCCTGTTGGATAGTCTGTGGAAACTGAACCACGTGTTGGCACGGGAAAGGTTTAGCTGTGGTTTTCATGAGAAGAGGCCACAAATACTGGTCTGTGTGACCACGTAATCGTTAAATTCCAAGTTCTACCTTGACTTCTATCCACGTACCTGGCTCTGAGGAAGCCCCATGCTGGAGCTACTGTGTTTCTGGCTGTTCTTCCTCATACACCCACTCTTTTTGTGTTTTAGGTGCTAACTTGAAAGGTGTTGACATGGAGGGCAGTCAGATGACAGGAATTAATCTGAGAGTTGCGACGCTGAAGAATGCAAAACTAAAAAACTGTAATCTTAGAGGAGCAACTTTGGCAGGAACTGATTTGGAAGTGAGTTGGGATTGATTTTATTTACTCACTAGTCAACTGGTAACGTTCTGGGGATTGCTGGCTTTCGGCTGAGTTCTCCAGCTTCAAACTAGACAGTGAATCGGTCTTGTTTTCAGCCCGGGTGAGCCTGAAGTCTTGGATTTGCCAGCACCTCAGAGCCACGGGAATGGCTTAGAGCAGCTCTCAAGTGATGCTGAACCTGAGTGTGACATCCTGCCGTCACTGGAAAACTGAGGGGAAATGCCTGAGTGCTTGGGTGGGTGGATTTTTGTCCTGGGACATCACGTGTAGTGTAGTGATGGGATCCTACCTGCCCAGTGGCACGTGGCACGCTGCTCTCTGCCAGGGGGACGAGCCGGCTCCCTTGGCAGGCTGCGTACAGGGCTCTTCTCCCTCCAGCACCGGGGAAAGGCGTTGCGTCTTGTGGGGTCGCAAGAGCTGGCTTTTTTCTGGCTTTGCTCGGCAAGCGTTAGTAACTGCTGGAGGGGGTTGGAGACCGAGTGCCAGTCTGACAGCTTGAAACCAAACCCAGCTGTCAGTGTGAAAAGGAACTGCTCCTACAAGGAGTAACCAGAACTCAGGACTAGAGGGACAGACCCAGGCTCACTCTGAAATTCATGAGGTGTAGGTGGCTTCTGTGTACAAGTTGAAAGCTTTAACTACAAAGTTCTGGGTACATTCAGTTAACATTTATTTTTCTTTTACCCTTCAGAACTGTGATCTCTCAGGTTGTGACCTCCAAGAAGCGAATTTGAGGGGATCTAATGTCAAAGGCGCCATCTTTGAAGAGATGCTGACACCTCTGCACATGTCTCAGAGCGTCAGATAGGGAAGAGAACATGCCGAAGAGGAAGGAAGCGAAGCATTCCTTGCCACTTTCTTCACCTCCTCCCCTGACTAAGTTAGCGGTAACGGTTAGGAGACAGCTTGCATCTGCAGTAGTGCCGGATGTCCGGACTCCTGGATCCCTTCTAGGGGAGGGAGCTGTTTGAGGTAGAAGCAGACCCTGCTGCTACCTCCGTGAGCAGCGGGGAAGCAGGCTGGTGCTAGAACCAGAACGTGTGGCCAGCTGGGGGGAGGTTAAATAGATTCATTGTTTAGCATCACCTCGCTCTGGAATGCATTTTAATTAATTTATAGAGCACAATATATGCAATTCTATTTATTAAATCTGTAGCCGCAGTATCAGTAGGAAACGTTATTCATGTAGCGTAGCACCACAGGGCAGGTTTACAGTTAGACCAGTGTATTTAGAGGTCGTTTCTTCGTTCACGCAGTGGATTAAATGACGGATGTGGTCTAGGCCATGTCTGCAGGGTGTTTTCAGGTACTCTTCTGGGTAAGACCCGTAGTTAGCTGTCATCACAGGTGAGAGACTGCCTTGGAGTGGTTTGAATGCAGGCACAGAACAGCTTTATCGACTTGTGATAGTTGAAGCGGAAGCTGCTTCCGCGGAAGGGATCTGCACGCACAGCGCTAACTCCAGCAGCCAAGCGGCTTACGGAATCCTTTCCCACTTCATGTGAAGTTGCACTATCACTCACAGCTGGTAGGAAAAACTCTCGTTTTCCAGTGCCCTAACCGCTCCAACTGGAGTACCTGTGGATGCTTCGTTTGTTGCGGGGAGTTAAACACATGTAGGAAAAGACAATGCTGTCACCAAAGCAGAGACAGGCACTGGGGCCACAGCACCCGCTGTGACCCGTCACCGCTCCTGTACGTGAATCGGTGGCGCCCGGTTCCCCTCAGTGGACTATGCAACTACTCTCCCACAGGATCCTTGAATCCATGGGCATGATCCTTTTCCCACTCAGACCCTGGTATTTCCCACTCAGACCCTTTCCACAGCTGCTTAGCTGCGAGCTGGGAGGGAGCTCCGCGCCTTCCGCAGCGCGGGAAGCCTCGCCGCACCTCCTCAGGTGGGGGAGCGCTTCACGGAATGAGCCGTTCCCGCTGCAGTGTGGATCTAGTCCGCAGCTCACAAAACACTGTATACGCAATCCAAAAGCACATGAACTATACCAAAACAAAAGGTGCACCGAGAGCTCTTACCTCAGGCGCTGATTTAAATCCCCCGAGGTTAAACCCAAGCGTGAGTCTAAGGAAACGGGGCTGTGCCTGGGTCAAGAACCGATGTATCCTAAAGCTTAGGGAATGTGACACTCGGCGGTTTAGCTCCACAGTTCTCGGGGTTGCCTCTTCCTCTCCGTGCAGATTTCCAGGCACCTCGTTGCAGTAGTTGTTAGGGAAATGCTGCTTTGCCACCACTCTAGGAAGATGAGTTCAGGACCCGTACAGGATTGGAGGCGGGGAGGGAGGGAAGTGCAGGATTCTCCCTTATTTTCAAGTTGGGTTGACTCGCATGGCATGAACTTCCAGGACTCCAAATCCCACAGCCATGTGGTTCAGAAGTGGGATTTTCTTATCCTCCAGATTCCCAGGCCTCGCTGTGGCTCTGGGACAACACTGTAGCCACAGGTAATACACCCAGAGAGCCGGGGTGGTATTCCAGCGTGGTTTTGGAGTCCTTTCTCCCCCCTCACCGCGTTCACGGAGAGTGATGCACGTGTTGCAGTAGAAGCAGATTCCTAGGGCTGGAGAAATAAATGAATTATTTTTCTTTTATCGTATTTTGTAGCTGGCAGAAGCAAAATATTGTATGGAAAAACTCTATTTTTCATAATTACTGTGTGTAAGTCTGTCTGAACCGTCATGGAAGCACTGTGTTTTGAGTAGTCACAGCACGTGGCGTCAGTCGCTCACAGATGAACCTGAGGTACCTCTTCCGTTGCGACGGAGCTGGATGAGTAGCCCGCAGCGGCCTGTTCAGAAACGGCAGGTTCCAGCCTAATTGAAACTGCATTAATAAAAGCGTTAAATTATAAAAGCCTCTTGATTGTTTTTTTTAATTAAGACAACCTCAATCCTGTCTGACAGCAAGTTAGAAGAGCTGTTGGGAGCTCCTGGTACATGGGCTTCAAAATTCTGCAGCGCAGGTTGGTTTTGCCCTTGGTGGCAGCGGGACTGGCCCCCCAGCCTGGGTCTGTAGGCACGCAGCGCTCTGCAAAGTAGGAACTGCCCCCGCCTGAGCGCTGACTTCACCAGCAGACTGAGTTTCGACCTCCTGACTTCTGCTCCGGCGATTTGCACGTGAAGCTCACCCGCCAAAGGGCAGTGGGGATGGCTGCGGCGCTTCCGCACCCCGCTGAGAACTTCCGCGGGGTTTGCCACTTGGTGTTGATCCGCAACGCTTGGCTGCTGCTCCTTGGTCCCACCCTTTGTATCCGCTTAATGAAACGGTTGAGTGGTGCGGGTACGAGCGCCACGGGAAACACTCCACACTGGAGATGACCATCGAACCACACAGCCGGCTCAACTTCCTCAATAAGGAAGAGCCGAAGCACAGGAAAAACCCCATCATCCCCTTGGCTTTGGTCTATAAAGTGCGCGCGGTCGAATACATAAAGTCTAACAAACTGCCAGACAGTGGCAAGTACAGCCGTCGGCATCGCGGAGCGTTGGGAGAGCACAGCGGGAAAAACTAGTTCCTTCCTCAGCTTCCCGCCTCCAGTACGGTTCTGAGTTAGGAATGCTGTCTGAACAGCCGAAGGGACTCAATAGGGTAGGCTATCCTTTTCCAACACTTCCGATAAAGGAGACGTCTGGGCTCTTGGAATGGGAATCCACAAACCCAGGTTTTCCCGACGTGTCCTAGACTTCCCTGTAGGTACTTAACAGCATTGGCAGGCATTGGGATTTCTGTCCCTGAACCAGAAAAATCAGCGCATCCAAAGGTCTGGGAGCAGTTCCAGGCTGCATCAACCCACCTCCAGCGTCTGACAGAGCCCTGTGGGAAAACCCAGCTTCGCGCTCGGAGCTTGGAGCACAAAGCGGGCACCGGCTGACCAGCCCAGCGCGCCCCGGGACCAGCCTTCCCTCCGGGTCCTGCCAGAACTGGGGAGGGCTGTTGGGTTGATACACGGGCCCGTAGTAACTATGGGGGTGGGCAAACAAAATCCGCTGCCAACCTTCTTTTTAACCTCCCGACTCCTTCACGCAGCTTAGGGCTGCCGGCACCAGCTCGCCGGCCGGCGGTCCCTGCCCTCGCCGACACCCCCGAGGGCCCAACTGGGGGCCCCTGACCTCGCTGACACCCCCGAGGGCCCAACCTGCTGGAAGGAAGGCGTTAGGCCCAGCTTCAAACGGGGGGGTTGTGCAAGCAGCAATTACGAGGCTCTTTAATTGCCATCCCTCAGGAGGAGCATAATCTGTTCCAGCAACCTACAGTTTTGCGAGGCTCATCGGGGAAGGAAGGAGTC
>NW_010262796.1:8911-23466 GCF_000690775.1 Eurypyga helias
GAGCAGGAAGGATCTTCGCTCCAGCCACTAAATCCTCTAAAAATTATTTACTTATTAAATTACTTTTAATCCATTAATTTCTAAGAGGTCACAGGAGCAGGAAGAGAGGAGGTTGAAGAACACCAACCATGACATGTTCAATTGCAAATAACACAGTGCAGAGCAAGTCGAAACAGCTGCCGGGTGGACAGACAAAATCATAGAATCATAGAATCATAGAATGGTTTGGGGTGGAAGGGACCTTAAAGATCATCTAGTTCCAACCCCCAAAATAGATTTCTGTAGTCAAAATGACTGAATTGAGCTCCTGAATGCAAACAGCTACCAACCCCTCTAGAAAGCTGCAGCACCTAAACTCTGGAGAATGACAACAGGCACATGTACACCTCGATAAATCCAGAGTAACAGCAGCATCTGGGAATCCCGGTGATGCAAGAGACTCCGTCGTGACCACAACGCACGTCTACAACCTGACAGACTCGGCCATTGGGTCAGTTTGGTCACTTTGCATCTTACAGAGCACAGAATCATAGAATCACAGAATCATAGAATGGTTTGGGTTGGAAGGGACCTTAAAGATCATCTGTTCCAACCCCCCTGCCATGGGCAGGGACACCTTCCACTAGACCAGGTTGCTCAGAGCCACATCCAGCCTGGCCTTGAAGACATCCAGGGATGGGGCATCCACAACATCTCTGTTGTGATCAAGAGCATCAATGCACTTGTAAACACGAAGGAGGACCCTGACAGGAGCATGCAAAGCGCTCTGGTGCCATCACAGGCTCTGGTTTACGCGCCCAAGGACCATCCCCTTCGCGCCTGACACACTAAGCCCAATCCCTCTCCCTTTTCACCCCCTGCAAACCCCGCGCAACAAACTCAAACCCACCCAGGAAGTTTTACTTAAAAATTAGAGGTCACTGCAGTAAAAGATGGTGTATTTTCCACAGGGCAAGAGCAGCCCCTGGGTCCGAATGTCAGGTTTACGGCCTCTTTTAGAAAGGCTGTAACGTTCACGGCTCCAATGGCTGACTAATGGCTACTCCAGGGTGTGCCAATTATGTGCTTTACTTCTGCTGCATTACAGCAACTTTAAGAACAAAATTGCAGCCCGTGAGAGAGAATTAGATGAAGTAACCTGCTGTGAAAGGTTTGGTGGCTGCATATAAAATGTGAGGTGACAACAACGCTTGCAGGACACTTTCAGAGACGAGCCGGAGTTACCCTGCAACCTCTCTCGGCAAGCAGGTAACGTGTTGAACAACACCCCATATTCCCTTCTGACTTACTCGGTGTTTACAGATGCTTGTATGAGAGGAAACTTGCACCAGAAGAGACGGCACAGAGCACTTCTGAGGGAGCAGGGACATCGGAACAGGAACCGGCTAAACCGAACGTATCTGCCAGACACCAACAGGGTGTCACGGACCCTTCCACATCCAGACATTCCTACAGCTCCGAAAGGGTGTTTAAAATCCTAATTTAGATCTTCACCCGCATTCTTCAGGTGTCAAATCTCTCCCTAATGAGCTAATCCGCACTTTGCGATGCTCCAAACCCAGCTGTGGCTCACGGGCATGATGCTGCCGGGGTGCAGATCAGAACTGGAGCTGCAGAAACGACAACCTTCTTGTCATTCCCCGACACACGTGGACCTGCAATGGCATCGTGGTTAGAATGACGTTTCTGTTCTCTCACAGGATGCAGAAGCCCAGGAAGATCTTTGCCAAAGTCCTCCTGCTTGTCGTGTCCGTGGACATCTGCTTGGCCCAGCACTGGTCGTACGGCCTGCAGCCAGGCGGAAAACGGAACGCCGACATTCCGACGGACCCATCGCAGGAGGTAGGATCTAGGCTGCGCACCACGCTGCTGTGCTCGCTGGGATCCCTCTCTTTCCTATAGCATCTTTTACAGCTGTGACACAGGCTTTACTGTGTATGTGTAACTGTCTCCTTCCCCCCGACATACACACACACACACTTCACTGAAGTAGCAGTTGGGAAGTAACTGGCGTTTGGGTAAGACGGCGTTCGGCAGCCTGGCACAGCGGGCAGCGCTGCCGGCTGCAGCCAGAGAGCTCGGGCAGCTCAGAGGGAGGGATGGAAGTTCCAGCTCCAGGTTCAACCCAATTTCATCTTCCTTCTAAACCTCAGCCCATGCTCCCATGGGCTGGTTTAGGGCAACATTCACTCCCTTCCCTGGGAACGGGCAGCTGCCATGTGGTAACCCCTCAGGTAGGAAGCCATTAAATGACCAAGCAGATGGGGAAGGTTCTGTCTGCCGGTGGTTTTCCCATCCGTTCTAATACTCCACATGTAGTCCCTCATCAAACCAGAATGCCAGAACCGCTGCGAAGCTTGCTGAGGCACACGCTCAGCACCTGGGGACGAGGCGACTTTAGGTTGTGCAGGGAACAATTCCATCTGCATCCCAAACAAGGGTACAGTTGCTCTGGTAGAATAATCTCCCTCCACCAAGGCTGTATCGCTTCCCAATTCAGATTGGAAACGAAATGGAAGAGCTCGGGGAAGCGCAGAAGGCTGCCTGCCCTGGCTCCTATCAGCATTCCAGGGTCAGTGACCTGAAGGAAGCCATGGTGAGTAACGTTAATTCCATCACTCTGGGAAAGCGAGGGGACTGGTCCAGGCCGGGAAAGTACATGGAGGGAAGAGGAAGGTGGTGGTGGAGAAGGACGGGGGGGAAGAGGCACATGAGTTCAGTTCACGTGTGGCAATACTGGCTCTGCCCTTATATCCCCATGACTCCCAGAGTTACAGGCCTAGGGCAGGACTATACTACCCTCACACCCCCGCTGTAGCAATGCCAGCACTCGCCACGTGAAAGCCAAAGTAATGTCAAACACACTCTACCTCAACGCAAATCTGTGCGGCATTCACAGATGCTCAACTTCAAAGGCGCATTTTGCCAGCTGAAGGATCGAGCCATATGGAAGCTGCTGATCCCAAGGTCCCTGGGCTGGGAAATGTATTTTCCATTAGACGCTCTAACGCAGCGACGGCAGAGACTTCACATACAAACTAACTGCCACAGGAAGAACACCCTCAAGCAAAAATGTGCTCTTTAATTAATATAGCAACACCCTGGTCAGGCCAGATGCTCACTCTTAGCTGCCCCAGAAGTTGAAACAATCCGTATCTCATTCCTGAAGTCACGGCCGCACGTTTCGAGCGCTCACTCCCGCCTTTCACCGAGAAGCCCAGCCTGAGCCAAGGCTCACAGACCCATTAACAGCACCACAGGCAGGGCAGAGCCTCACTTCACGCAGAAAGCCACCTGAACTTACCAGAAAACATTTTTTAGGTCGTCTTTAATCCTGTACGTACTGAACTTGAAACGGAATCTTCATCCGTGTCCCTGGCTCCTGCCAGCACCACCTGCGGGATGAAGAGCCACCATCAGTAACCTCATGTTTAGACTTTCATTGTTCCTGCAAAAACTGTGTTAGGCAGGATGAATTCCCAGAGAAATTACCAGGATATGTTATTGAAATGAGCCCTGATACTTCTTGCTCAGAGGGAAACGTGGCCTTTGCAGAGCTGAGGGCACACCCTCTCCATCAGGTCCTTCGGTTTGCTCAAGAGCGGCTGCTAATCCTGCAGATAGGTGTACAAACTCCTGGCCTCGGCCTCAAACGCGTGCTTTGCACGGCCCGTTCCTGTAGCACCGTCTGAGCCACGCGGCCGCCTTACTTCCAGCTCATTAGTGACACTGAAAACAAACTGAGCATTTTCCAGGTGTGGCTTCTGCCATCTAACGCATTCCTGGAGTTGCTACAACAATAAGAAGCAATGAGCGGGGAGGTGTCTGGAAATGGGCCACCCCGTGGAAAAACCTCTCAGGTTCTCCTCGCGGTTTCCTGGCCAGGCTGGTGGGGAGCACAAACACGCACACCAAGCTAAGGCACGCAGGGCAAAGCCAGCATATTCCGACAGCTCGCCACACCAACGCTTTGGGCACGTTGTGCAGGTTCAGCTCCCGGCCTTGCCCGCGCTTGGTGTCCGGCCACGGCGGAGCCGCTCCAAGAGCTGCGGCAGTGGTGGCCCCGCTAACAGATACAGAGTTGGGCAGGCACTTTGGGGTGAAAAGGGCCATTCTGAGTGCCAGTTGGAGTATACTGCATGATCGATCCATGGGCAGGTGGCAGAGAGATCATGCTGGGGCAGATGTATGTCATCCCCCTTCCAATATTCGATGACACGAATATCCGAGCAGGCTTGAGAGTCCATCACCCAAGTTATTTCTTCTCTTTCAAAAAAAGTGTATGATGTGTGTTTACAGGAAAAGCTGATCCAGGGAGAAGCTCGACGACAGAAGATTTAAACCCACGATGGAACAGCGGACCCAGAACACAATTTCAAAGCTACGTTAAAATCCATTCTCCCCCAGACCCGCTGCTTCGATTGCTTTATGTAAATGAATGCTCTGAGGCTGTTCAAACAGCAGCAGGTAACTGTTGTGTATATCGCCGGCTTCTGTCGAAAAAGAGAACACATTCCAGTCCAGCGCCCAGGATTCAGGAGCAGAGGGTCTGCTTTGTGTCCTGCAGTGAAAACTGGGACGTGACAGCTTTTGTTTGGCAGCACAAGCAACGCCTGGACAAAGGCACTGTCTGATCTCCTGGTGTCTGGATGTAAGAGTAATACAGCTTTGTTACAAATCAATAAACCTATGCGTGGAATTAATTCCACTGCACTGGAGTAGTCCATGCATGAAGGACTTGCATATGCTCTTTTTTTTACTGGTTCACTCATAAAAACTACATTTATTTTAAAAAGGTATTTACAAACTTTACAACAGTTAATACATTTTCAAACCCATGAAAGTTTATACACCTTGCTTTACAGACGTAGTGATCATAGGTCATTACCCAGAGAGATGCAGACTCTCTCCCCACAGCTTAGCTCCTGCTCTTCCTCCGGAGCCACTTTAAAAGCTGTATTTTTTTGCTGATTCAATTGCAGAGGACTAAAATAAAAGGGGGGAGGGGGGTGTGGGTGGGAAGAGAAGGTATTCACAGTCTGTGGAGATGGGTTTAACTAAACCATCACATCTAGGATCCCAAAACACTCACAAAAACACCTTACACCACTTCCATAGTCTCCTGATTTAAAGACAAACATGTCCCAAGGTTATTTGTGTCATGAAACCTTTATAACACCAACAATGAAAAACTACATCAATGAATACCATCATACTGGGGCCGAATTTTAGCGCTGCCAAGGGCTTACACCTCTGTTGAAAAAATCCAAAGCCTGCAGACCATGCCTGGGCAGACCAGGTTCAAGGTATGCAGCCATCCATGTCCAGGGATTTCCATGGCAGCCTTGAATCCCAACAGTCAGACCAACACAGCGCAAAGAGATGCTTTTCACCTTTTTTAGGCTCCTCTGTGCACTCTCTAGTGCCCACACACTGTCCTAAAGATGCTTTAATGACAACAGGAGCAGGACTGGAGGAACCTCCAGCGCTTCTGCACAGCCCCTCTCCTGCCATGGAACCAAGGAAATCACATTATTTGTTCCCTTTGTCCTTCTGGTGCAGCCCTGGGAACAGCACACCCTGGTCCGCTAGATAACTTGGTCTGCAGCAGTGAGTGTAAGGCCGAGAAGCTTTTGATTAAAGCAGAGAGAGGGTAGCAGTAATGGGTCAGGAATGTTTTCACCATACAAAAAGAGATTACAGTTAAATTACAGACATCTTAAACTTCTTATTTCCATTTACAATTATAAAAATAAATAAGGAGAGCAAGTCTGAGCCGTTCCCATCCCAAGTCTGACTCACTGTGAGTCTGTGGAACACGCTGGGCTGCGTACCGCGACGGTTATTAGATGCGGGTTCTGAAAAGCCACTGCAGCTCACAGAGCTGTTCTCACTGGAATCGGTGTCCTTTCCTAATCCAATAATCCACTGCAATGGAAAGCTGTCTGTTTCTCTCTTCCCCTGATGTGGATTAGAGCCTGTAACATTTTTAAAGGAATTTATCACAGCATGACAAATTTTAATTAAAAGCTCCAGAAAACAAGGGTTGAGCATATTTCTCCAAAGGAAAAAAATCCTCTAAGACTCAAAATTTAACACTAGCTCTGAAGAGCACGGTATGAAATGGGATTACAGTCTGTCTTCTCTGCAGGCTGGATGCTGAACTTTGAGATTTGTTTTATTCAAAACTGTGAGTTGGGTAGAAACACTGCTGTTTGCCTCCACGGCTGGTATGCGGAGATGACATCATTCTGGGCTGTTCTCCTACTCCCATGTTTAGCCCTCCAGTTTAAAAGACATTAGATGCCCTTTCCAAAAGCATCTAAGGAACATGGGAAGACGATTCTCCTGAAAACAGAGCAGTGAGACCGCAGAGTGTCTCTGAAAGTGCAACCTCAGGAGTTAAATCAGGCAGGTCCCGAGCAGGACACACAAGCAGGGATCTGGTGGAATTTCCCCTAAGGGTGTGGGCACTTAACTCTACCTAATTAAAATCAGTCAGACCCCATCCTTATCCACACTTAAATGCCCAACTGATTGAAAAACCTGACACTTGGAGGACAATGCTGTTTTTCTAACCCTGGCAGGAAGCCCCAAATCATTCTGGCAGAGCACAAATTGCCCCTCGTACCTCTACGCACACTGTGCCGACTTCATCAGCCGAGAACGTAACGCCACTTACCACACTCAGGAACACAGTTCAGAAAAGGGAATACCTGTTTGTTAGAAGCGGGAAGAGTTCACCGTACTTCACACTCGAACAAAAATAAAGCTGAGAAAGAAAAAAACCCCAGCTTTCCTTTCCTTCCAGTTGGGGTGACACCTCAGCTACACCAGCCCCACTGCCCCGGCAGCAGCAGGACAGCCGCGCTGTGGGACAGCCAACGAGGGGAGCAGAGCACCAAGGAGGGTGCTCCAAGGAGGAAAGGGGGGGAGAGGATCATTAACTACCTAAATGCTACGGACTCTGTTCATAAACCTGGTCTATAAACCTGCCAAAAACCGCAGCCAGAACCAAGTCTCCCCAGGGTAGAGAGCATCATGGAAATGGTCATTAAAGATCAGCTAGAGGGTCCTGCCCGAGGTCAGACTTCACCCAGTGACTTCTCTTGCATGGACTAGTTCCTTCCTCCAGGAGAAAACAGCCTGCCGAATGCACAAGGTACAAGTTGAAGTTATTAAAGCAGATCAGAAAGGTAAGGAAATATGACCCAAAAGTCACCTGGAACTGAAATACTCAACCCTGACTGCCGGTTTGGTTACCCCTGACAAACCATTAGCTGGGATTCCTACACAGTTTCCTTTGCTCCTGCTGATTCACTGAGTGAAAAGCCAACCTTCTCCCGAAAGGAAACACACCCAGGAACGAGGTAACAGGCAGCCATGGAATGGAGAAAGGCACCAATTCACAACGGGTGGTGTGACCACGTCCCGTTCTACAACCCACCGCATCCCGCTGCTCGGCCTAAAGCAAAACCTTCCCCACGCCAAAGGTTCTTGCTCGAGTGAAGTCCCAGAGGGCCCTTTGCTGGCGTGTGCAGCAGAAGGCAGGCAGTGCCTACCAGAAGAGGAAGGAGTGAACACAAACTGAAAGACAAGAAAACCCTGTGGCTTTCGGGTCAAGCAGCATCTATGTCCCAGAACGTAACGCGGAGCTGACAAGCCCCACAATGCACCAGAGAGGGGGGAGCCATGGGCACATCAACCAGAAAGGCTTCAAAGATTCCCCCCGAGAGGGAAACAGCCTGGAGAGCTGTGTGTGCTGCAGCAGCCGCGGATGTGGGATGTGACGGCGGGGCACACAGGAATGCTGCGTCCACGGTCCATCTGCTTCACAAACAACGATACTTGGGTTGAATTTTCAGTCACCACGCCACTGCGAGGACAGGCTACTCCAGCAGTGTGCAACAGCCTTTGTCTGCATGGATCACATGAATTTAAAACCACTAAAACCTCAGATCACGTCATTTTTTTCTGTATACAAATAGGAAGACTGATCCTGACATCCGGACACAGCAGCGAATAAATAACAAAAAATCAAGCGGATTATCCCATCCTCCAAGTAAGAAAAGCTGTAGAGCTGGAGCAATCCAACCAACAGGAAACGATGTGGTTATCTGTCAAGTCTTCCCAGGCATCCCATCTCCAAGCGGGTCCTTGAAGTCTGGTGGCTGTTAAAAACCCTGATCAAGGGCAGTTATAAACCAAAGTGCAAGTACGGCCACAAGTGGGTGCAGGAGAACCAGGAGGGTGAGAATTATTTGCGTGAACTTGCCCAGCCAAAGTAAAAGTCTCCGTAACTATCAGACTTGGTTCCCGAGGTCAGGCTGCATAACCAGTCCTGCGCACTCCATGGGCCCAATGCCGCGGGTACCAGTACAGTGCTGGTACCACACAGGTCCCGTCCTCACCTATTCACAGCAGAGAAGTAACTTTTTACACCCTATGAAAAAGCACAAAGATGAAATACTGTAGCAGGTCCCAGGTGCGAGCACAAACCAGCAGGTAACGATATTCAGGGCAGAATATCAAGTGCTCCGCAGTGTTAAAACCAGAATCAACAGTGAGATCACGACAAAGTACTGGTGGACCTGAACCCTCCACGGGGAGCGAGCAACTGCCAGTGCTCAAGCAGGGACGGTGCAAGGCAGAGTGTCTGCACTTCATCTGAAATACACGTGGTGACTAGCAGAAAAAAACGTCTTACTCTGCTAACGGTGCTCAGGTCTCTGCCTGCAATCAAGAATCTTGGGAGACTGCACATCACCCACCAGCACCTGACACCTCGGGCCGTTTCACAGCTTGGAAATGGCTGCGATCCGCTCCACGTCACACAACCCAGGGCTTGGCTACGCTCTGGGGACAGGAGGGATCGGTGTGCAAGCGCAGCTGTAGAGTGTGATGAACTTGCGTGAAGATGTTGTAGGGCACATCTCGTACAGCGAGATGCTTCCAGATCCCATGCCGGTGTGGGTTACCTCGTTTCACACGCTGGTGCACACCACCACCGTGACAGTTACATTAGGAATGAGCTGCGGAAACTGCACCCGTGAAAAAACCCGGGACAGACCAGGCTAAGGTAAGGATTCCAGTCAGGCAACTTCTCCTGCCATGGGAGTAGTGTCTCAGTAGTGGAAAAGTAAACCAGAAGTTAGGGAATACAGCCACAATAATAGTTCCTTTTGGTATTTCCCAAAGAAAACTCCAAGGGGAGCAAATGGAATGCCAGGTGAGATCACTGTCTTCAGGCTCAGATCCCCAGCATGTCAGTAAAAAGAAAGCAGCCTTTTCACTCCAGGCGCTTGCTGCTACACCAGCACGTGATGATCCTCACTGCAGTCCTTGCTCTGACGAGACAACGCTGGACTTTCTGGTCTTTGGGGGTGGGGGGGGAGGTTTGGCTTCACGTCTGCTGGGTAACGGTGGAGCAACCTAAGAAGGTAAAACAAAACCACACAGAAATAAACCATTACCAGCAAGTTAAGACATCCGGCTTTGCCAGACAAGGAATCCAAAGGGTCCTGTAGTGCTTGATGTTTCTTTCAGGACCAAATCCTTGAATTCAGCTTCTCATTGCCACATGCAATCGATGAGAGGGGCGACCGCGAACACGTCGCCAGGAGAGACCAGAAGCAAAAAGGTTTTAGTTGCTGGAATACACTTCAGCTGCATGTATACTTTAGAGCTGCTTCTGAGCTGCAGCCAGGCTTGGGGTCAGAGCCATCTGCCCCTCCATCCTCCCTTTTGTTTATCGGTGAAATGGCAATAAAGTGATTTTTCTCAGGATTTCAAAATTCAACTATTTTTATCTTGCTGGCTTGATGAGCTGCAACAAAGAGGGGCCAAAGGGATGCAAAATGCTTCCAGATCAGAAGTGTGGGACTAGCTCCATGAAACGGAAGCAAGCACGGCCTTCCCTCCCGGCACAGAGGCTCGTCGGGTGTTCCAGCTCCCCTGCAGACTGCATTAGTGGGATCTCGGAGCTGGCTCTCGGCTGGTTTTCAGGGGCACCCTGTAAACACGCGAGACGTGAAGGGCCAGGGGGAGAAGCAGCTTGAGTGGGTCACCTTTGCTTGGCCAAAGCTCCCAGGATTTCAGGACTCTTTTTAACCGAAGGAGGACAGAGTAAACTTTACAACAAGGTAACAAAACCCTTCAGAAAACACTTCGACAATCTCCCTTCCCAGACTTCCCAATCCTTTCCACTTGGCTGCAAGCCAAGGTCAACGTTGCAAGCCAGAACATGTTAGTAATTAGTTTCCTTACAAGACTCAAGGGAAGGAGGCTCTTTTATTAATCCTCTTCAACCAGTGACTCCCAGAGCACCCCGGGTGCTGGCACGTTTCCGCCCCCACCCCCTACAGCAGCTGAACTGCCCTTCCGAAGGGGAGTCAGTTCTGACCACGTGAAGGGCGAAGCAAAAAACCTATTTACCCCCTGCCCCGGTGTCACCTCCCTCAGAGCCATCAGCCCCAGTGTCACCTCCCTTAGACACATCAGCCCCAGTGTCAGAGGTTTTGTCAAGTGCAATCACTCTTTAAATTCCAGCTCCTCACGCTAAGGTGCTCTGCAAACCCTCAGCAAATCGGACTGGGGGAGGCGCCCATCCCTTCCCCAGTTACAAATCCATGCTTTCTGTTGCTCCATGTTGGTAAGTAACTACAGTCTCTTATCAGAAGCACCTACATTTCAAGGGCAGATGAAACGATTCCGACACAGCAACCAGGGTAGCTGCATGTTAAATACCTGCAAGCCTTTTGGAATCCCACGGTGCAAGAGAAACATTAGAGATACAGCATTAAAAACAGAGGTGATTTGATGTTCCTAGAAGGAAACCAACTTCATGAGAGAGGGGCTGTGGCTAAGATGGTGATACATGGCAGGCTGTTTTAAGTGACTAATGATGCATACCTGGAAAAATCAGATTCTTCTGAGCTGAGGACTCAAAAGGAAACATTTATCCTTTCTGAAAACGTGTGAATTTTCCCCCTTCGTTTTCAGGGCCAGATTACTGCGCTGTTTTACACTGACCATGTTTTTGAAACTTTTCAATCATTGTGCTTGTTTGTTTTCAATGCATCTTCACACCCCCATACACATTCTGCCTAACCAAGAACAACACAACTCCCACTTGGAAAAGAGCGACTGCACTTGATAGCCTTCTCCTGAAGCAAAAAACTCCTTATTCTTTTGAGGTTTCAGGGAGTGAACCAGTAAAATGATGAGACAAGTTTTAAGTAGCACCACCCTAGAAGCAGCTTGGAAAATTCCACTGGTGTCTCTTTCTGAAAGGCTGTTTTCCAAAGAAGTGTCAGCTCTCATTTCCTTACCTCCACAGAGCTCCGTGGGTTGCTGTTCTCATAGGGTTTGCTTTTGGGCGGAGGCGGGGGTGGCGTGCTCTGTAAGCCAGCAGCTGCCAATCCATCAGGCTGCAGTGAGGGAAAACCTAGAAGAAAAAACAGTAAGAAAAGACATTAAAGTAGGTGGAAAAGGAACGGGAAATGGGGTTGACCATGTCAAATTTTAAGGGAGATTCATTTAACATCTTGTGCTTTCAATCTGCTGACAGTTCTCTGCCTTAGCAGCTAAACCTGAGGGGATATGTCAAAGCAGAGTCACAGTTGTGTCTCCCTTAAGTCCAAAATGCCCAGAAGAGTTCTGTCTCCATCACATGAACCTAAGCCTCTGTGCACCATGCACGCCTGGGAAAACAGCCAACGGAATCCATCACCACAGCTGCAATGTTCACTGGGGTTTCCTTTCCGCCTGGGCCTCAACCTGAGAACTCACCCTGATTCTAACTCCAGTGGATGGAGTAGAAATACCCAAACTTCAGCAGAATTCCTGGGAAGCTGTACTGCTACCAAGCAAGCAGTTTTAATTGCTGCAAGTAAGAGTGAGGTTTCACATTCCTTTCTTCATACAGTATTCCTGCATTTGTTCGTGTTCCCGGTTGTCTCCTCACCCTGATAGGTATTTTTTGGTTTTAATCCTCTCACAGAGCAACTTATCCTAGAAATTCTTGCCATGTGATGGGGGTTACTGTTCGTTAATTAGCAAAGCCTTCAGGGCTCACCCAGAAAATTCAGCCATAGAGCTGATCAGGAACACCACGCTGGATTGCTGCGGTTCCACCCTGGGAATTCACAGCCGATATTCTACTGGTACGTGCTGTAACCACCTGACCTGATGCACTTCCAAGTAGCTACACTGGTTACAGGCAATGCTCACCCTGAGGTCTAACACCCTCCCACAAGTCCATACAGGAGAACCCAAGAAAGGAATTGGAAAAGACAAAAATTGTTCTCTGGAACGAACCCCACACCGCTCGTTAAGATCAGCATCTCGAGTGTGATCACAGAACCTTTGATAACACTGCCAGGTGCTGTTACCTGGCAAAAATGCTACAAACAACAGCCCAGAGTCACTCTCTGAACTACTCCCGTGCAATTCTTCCCTGCCCAGGGGGGTTACCTCAGCCAACACACAGTAATTCCTACTCCTGCAGGTACTGCCTGATGTGGCAGTCGCTCCGTAACAGAACTTACTTTGGGTTCTCGGGGTTTTGGGGGTGATGGGTGGTGGGCTGCGATGTGCTGATTGCTGGAGTGAAGAACCCTGAAGCAAAGTCAGTCTGTTGTCTCCTAATTGAAGACTCTTTGGCCTTTGTGCTTTTCCTGACGTGCCCTGGTTGAAACAAAGAGTAAACAAAGCCCTTAGAAGCAGCAAGGTTGCTGCACACGTACCAGGTGATCAGAGCTGTCACAGCAGCATTGACACGCTCCGGAAAAGCCTGGCGTGAGAGGAAGGTGCGTTCAGGTGAAACAGGAGCAAAACCCCCGCGCCAGCTGAGCCATGTCAAAAGGCACACACCATGCTCCTGCAACACATCCAGTTTTCCGGGGGACCTTACCACCCGTGTAGCAATAGTAAACTGTTTGTAATGATCTCAGTGCATTAACAAAGAGGGGAAGACATCAGGCTGAAAAACTGCTGTGTTTGACTGGCAGTTCTGTGAACAAATTGGGGGGGGAGAGAGTCTTTCCATGAAAAAAGGGTGCAAGTCAGGGCTGCTGGTATCATCCAGCTCCTCAGGGCTGTGAAACAGCCCTATTTCAGGCTGTACAGAGCAAACCCCTTGCACATGGGGCTCGGGAGATGTTCCAGTTGCACGCATACCCTCTGTGCTCTTCATGCAAAGCACAAGACCATCCAAATACAGCCCCAAGAGCCCAGTGCCTGCACTTCACGGTCCTTGTAAATACTAGTTTATTGCTTTCCAGAGAAGGCTGTCACTTACACACGTAATCAAACTCACTGGGCTCTTCCAGAGACCAATTCTCCATCACTGCGCAGTTCAGCATTTCTCACTGCGTGGAAGGGACCACACTGGCGTACAGCAACTATAAAACGCACAAAGACCGAAGCTGCTGGATGCTCTGTAAGCCTTTGGTTCCCTCTGGTTTCCAGCTCCCAAGCGGCTTAGTCAAGAGCTGCGTAGAATCAGTCTGTCCAGCTCCTGTGCTGCAGCTATGCAACAGGGCAGCTATAAACCCAGCAAGGTTCAAGCATGAACATAACCCTCAACCGCTCATTCGCGTCAGCGAGCTGACCAGGCGCACGATCTGTGTGCAGAGGGACGGTGTTCCGTTTGTTCTCCTGCTCTGCAATGCAAGGACAGGCGTGCCCTGCTGTCCTATTGAGCTGGTCTGTCAAATGGGCTTTCTCCCAGATCTTTTCCCTCCAGTTTTACGCAATAAAGTGATCAGCAGCTG
This sequence comes from Eurypyga helias, assembly GCF_000690775.1. Taxonomy (NCBI): domain Eukaryota; kingdom Metazoa; phylum Chordata; class Aves; order Eurypygiformes; family Eurypygidae; genus Eurypyga; species Eurypyga helias. The sequence goes on from NW_010262796.1 coordinate 22,687, forward strand.
ACCCCACAGTCTGTGGGTTAAACCTGGTCAATTCAGTGGCAGCTCTTCCAGGGGCAGAGGGTCAGGCCTCCCGAACCACCAGTATTTACAACCCCAGAGCTTCCGCCTGTCGATACCAAATGACATGATTCTAGAACCACCGCACCCCTTTCCAGAAATATTCTGCAGATTCCAAGTGCTGGCAGCATCACTGGGATTTGATGCGAATCCCTGAGTACAGAGCAGCGTAACCTGTTCCTGCCAGGTTCAGCTGAGATCTTGGGAGAGAAAGGGAAAGAAAAGAACTCCTGTTTTCTCATTATTTACGCAGCCTGCGTTAAGACAAATTCGTATCGCTGAGCCACCAGCTGATATACTCAGAAGCCCAATTCTCACAGACGCTCTAACAGCGTAACATTGTCTTTGGATAATACTCCAAGGTCACACAACTCTACTTCGGGCTGAAGCTCAGCCGTTTGTGTTGGGTGATCATTCTCAATCCCACTGTCAGCCCTAATGCCTCACAGCCTCCAACACATTCCTCATTAAAACACTCCCGGGGGGGTACAGATTCTCTTTTCTTCCTCCTTCCTCAAGGAGCAAACAATCCTGGCCCAGCACAGGAGGGCTGGAGCAGACAACAGACTGGAAGAACTAGATTTCAAGTCGCTGGTGACCTAACTACCACACCACCTTTTTTTCAGCTCCCCAACCTACCGAGCTGATCTTCACCTTGCCAAACGTTTGATTTGTGCAGTGCTGCTGACTGGCAGCAGCTGACTGTCTGCTCTGGCAGCCGGA
>NW_010262797.1:0-12773 GCF_000690775.1 Eurypyga helias
CCCGTGCAAAGCACTTCCTGTATAAAGCAGCATCTCTTGGAAAGTTTCAGTTGCTTCATTTTTATGAAATTCTGGCACAAGTTTTTTGACTACTTAGGGGAAACTAAATCTTAGCATGGAGTGATTTACAGTCAAGAATTGTTCTTTTTACTTTAAATGGAAGTCGACTTGTTTCAGAAACACTTTTCGCTTCCTGGTGGAGATGGAAGTCGTTTTCATGACACAGGCTCATAACCTCTTCCTGAGCTAAGGTCAGCATAGAACAGCTGATACAAATAAATAAATACCCCTCTGTCAGAGTTCTGGGTAAACTAAGTAGAAATCCATCACTTCCTTTCCTTTTTTTGGTGCTTAAGCAACTTGATTCTGGGAGGTCACAAAAGGTACAAGAGTGTATTTAGGCATTTATAAGTATTATGTGCTGTACCATGCCAAATCTCCTGCATGCTACAGGGTGTTTTAACAATCTCTTTAAAGATAGTTTGATATAGTACCTAGAAAAGGTGATACTTTGTCCATTTCATGTTCCTATGTTCTACATATATCTTAAAAAGATCCTATGTATCATTTGAAAAACTGTCGCCACATTTACAGAAACAGGTGCAGAAATACTAAGCTTGAGAAATTCTGGTTTGCAGCTTCCAGGTTGTAAAGGGATATGATCTTTTGCCTTTGAGCTTTCCCGTGTCTCTCCATTTTGCTTCCTTTTTGGGGCAGTCTGTTATCCAGTTGCCATGTCAAGCCCTGTGGGGCATGAAGGGGTTTCCCTAGGTCTGCCTGGTTGTTAAACTTTCCTCAGGAAGCAGCCCAGGTGACTTCTGTCTGTATGTGGCAGGCTTCCCCCTTCACACTGAAGTCCGGTCTGACACCTCTCTTTCAGTCTCTGGCAGGAGGAACAGGCTGCTGTCACTGCAGGTAAGATGGCTGAGTGATCCTGCTCTGTTCGTCTTTCTGCAGCAAAACTCCAGCTGGGGCTTTGAGCTGTGCTGTGCTCACCTGTGGCAGCTCTGGAATGAACTATCAAACCCATCTACAGCCCACTTAACGCTGATATTTGCATCTGGATATCGAAGCAAGCTGTTTGCTGGAGTTCAAAGGCAGCTTTGCAAACATTAAATCTGATAGGTAAGGAAAATGACAAAGGAAACTGATACGACTGCATACTTTCTGTCCCCTGCTTCCTTCCTGAGCTTTGCATGCGTGTGGCTTCAGGGAAAGGATCAAACAGCAGTTATCTTCTCTAGGTTAGCTCTGATTTAACAGTCCTTGCTCAACAATACACATCCTGGGTGGGTTATACCTCTATTAGGTTTATATGCCTGTAGTGCAGATGCACTAGTCAGAGGGGTCTCCTTTTCATCAGCAAAGAGAATTAAGTGCTCCTGGGGCCTAGTTCAGTGGGCCAGAGGCAGGTATTGAGTAGCTATCCACGAACTGGAAAGTGAGTCTGAGGTGACTGAGGGCATGACAGTCCCACTTTGGCAGCTTCTGTTTGTGGAGAGAGGACAGGGGTCATTTTTAGGGTTTATTAGATGAGGGCCACATTTCTGCCATAAAAATGATCACTATCGTTTTCCCTCCATTTTCAAACGTAAGATCGTTTCCCAGTGGTCTGTGCTGGCCAGCTCTGTAGCAGGTGGATTTCTGCATGGGAACGTTTCCCAATGTAGTTTAATCTCCTTATCTCTCTCTCAATCTCTTCCTCCTTCAGGAGTGGTGAGAGACAAAAATCACAGATTTTATGTTGGACTCTGGCTTTGCTGCGCTCCTCTTTCCAACTCAGTAGCTGGGCAAGGAGAAGAGCAAGCAAGTAGAGTTTATTGGTTTAAACATTCTAGGTCTAGCAAAGGGCAAAAGAATCTGGCAGTCTGAAATGGGAAATGGGTTGTGCTCTCAGGTGAGACTGTCCACAAGGAGCAGTGCTGGCGACACAGAGCTCCCTGTAGGCGCTCAGGGGAGAGAACTTCTCTCCTGGCTGCTCTAAGCTTATGTAAGAGGAGCACAGATGTTGACATCTTGAATTTCTGTGTGAAGATGTTTACTCATAGTGATCTCGGGGCTGCCATCGAGGGCCGTAAAGGTGGTAGCAAGTGAATTGACTCTTCCAAAGAGAGTAACGATGGAGAATGATAATGAGGCAGTCATGGAAACTGTCATTGAGTAAATCCGTCTGTGTTAATCTGTGTAGTCCATAAAGTAACCCCTGAGCTGCTGCTCAGTCACTGGCAGCAGTTACTGCAGTAATGCTCTAGACTCTCCTTCATGTTTTCTGTTTTTTACAGATAGAGGAATGCCCTTGAATAAGGTTGGATTTAGAGATTAGTGATATCAAGATGACTGTTGATATGGTTTGACAGCCCTTTCAGATGCTCATTATGTCAAGAGCCCTGTTTGCTGGGTGGGATTCAGCTGTCAGGAATATGAAAACAGATTCATTACCGAGGCTGCTGGAAAGGATTTAGTTTGATACTCTGTCGGGATCATTTCCTGACTGAAACACATCCCATGGCAGCTGGAGGTCCTCATTTGGGGCTTCCCTAACCTTGGCTTGGAGGCAAGCTTCAAGGAAGTCAAGTATGCTCCTTAGCAAGGAAATAGATTTTCCTCTTGTCCCGGAAGACTGAGAAGCCCCCTTCACAATATCTCTTAGATTCCAGACCTTGGCACTACAGCTGTTGTGTAAGGAACATCAGCTAGCATTGCATTCCCATTCTGTTGTGGGCCAGGAGAGGTATTTAAGGTTTCTCCTGTTTTGTTTTTTTGGTTTATTTTTTAATGATTGATTTAAAGAACTTCAGAAGATCAATGAAAGTCATTAAAAAATGTCAGAATTCTGTAAATTGTCTAATAATCTGTGCTAAAGTAATGTTAAGCCCTGCTGCCAAATCTTTGAAATCCTTTAAATAATAAGCATATATTTGACAGGAAATCGAGATTTCCTGGTAGCATAGGCAATTTCAGTTCAGTTTAACAAGAAGTAGTAGAACTCAGAGAGTGGGTAAATTCTAGTTAAATTATTTTTTTTTTAATTAGTTAAGCAAGAAATGTACTGTAATAAGGTAAGCTTTATAAGATGCTGAATGAATATGTGATTATTTTGGATTCAGAAAGATTCACGCTCTACAAAAATTGAAAGAACTAAAAGCTTTTGTATATTTTTATTGAGTTCATATTAGTAGAAAAACCCAACAGATTTATTGTCTTTTGGCATGGTAGTACTCTCAGGCGGCTCAGGAAAGCTAATGCAGAGCAAAAGAGTGGATCCTAAACTGCTGAAGGATTTACAGTTGACAGGTACAGAAGTAAAATGCTCTCCTTGGCTTTAACATTTACGAAGATGGGTGAGGAAAACTCTTCAGAATGACTCAGTCTGCCGTATGTGGGCTGCCTGCTCCAAGAAACTATCATTTTACTGGCGGCATTACGTATTTTTTGTCTCTGCTAGGAATTCAATGGACATGATTTGGACCCCTTGGTTAGTTCTGTTGCATACTATTAGGTCAGGCTGATGCCAATAAATACCTCAAAATACCTTTTGATTCTTCCTCATCTTTGCTGAGCGGAGCAATTTCTGAGTGTATTCCATTCTAAAAGCCACAATCCTTTGGACAAATGATCCTTAGGTTGAAGATACTTGTTAGTAATACCTAAATTGAGAGGTACTTTGAGATGCACAAAAACATTTAAGTACAACTAGTCCACTATCACTGATTATTCAAGCAGCTCTTGATGCCATTTAGTAGGAGAAGACAGGGTAAAATATAAGCTACTTTGAAGTGTGCTGAAGTCAAAGGCAAGGTGAGTATGGTTTAGCCTTCTCGGCTCTCACTCATGTTCCAGTTTTGAGTGGTTACCTAATGCATTTCCAACATACATTCCCCCTGAAGTGTACTTTGTTGTAACAGAGACTCATGGAGGACCAGAGTTCGCAAAACACGAGATGCATTGGACCCCAGGATTCATACTGCCCAGTGTCGGGATGACCCTAATGACGGTGTTCATTGCTCATGTGAGTCCATTTTAATTGCGTTCATTCTGCAAGCTAGGCCAGCATAAGTCACCCTTGCACCTGGGGCTCCCTCAGGTAGACATTAGGCCAAGGTGTGGGCTTCTATGATCGCACGTAAATCATAACCAGTAATGAATTAAGCTTATCAGTACAACAGTATCTCAGTAAGCAAACGGTGGTTGTGTGTGCCCCACTATCTGCTTGTGACTAGACATGTGCAGAGAGCAGAGCATTGAGAAAGAGGGTTGCAGTGTGCCGAGTTTGGTTTTTCTACTCAAATCCTCTGCATGTGAGCACTGGAACAGGTTGCCCAGAGATGTTGTGGATGCCCCATCCCTGGAAGTGTCCAAGGCCAGGCTGGATGAGGCTTGGAGCAACCTGGTCTAGGGCAAGGTGTCCCTGCCCATGGCAGGGGGGTTGGAACTAGATGATCTTTAAGGTGCCTTCCAACCCAAACCATTCTGTGATTCTATGTGCCCACTGTGCACTCGGCCTCCCTTTGAAGCAGGCGCTTTTATATTGACGTCGCGGGGGATCTTAGCCTTCAAACAAGCTGAATGTGGAAAACCTAGACTGCAGCCAGGCACTACCTGGGTGAGAAGTGAGTGAGGGCTTCCCACGCATCTCTGCAAATACCCCTCAGCTCCAACACTGTCGGTCCCTCTGTTTTCGCTTGAGCCCCTTCTCCTCTGGGCTAACACACCGCAGCCGGAGTGTCGGCACAGAGGCAGCATACTTCCTTGGAACACAACTGGAAGCTGTTGCGTTCATCTTTAAACTACAGTAGTAAATGTTTTTGTTTCTTATTGAGCTTAGACAGGCATCAGGTCCTCCACTAGCAGCAGGTCACATATTATGTTTCTCAACTAAATGAAAATGGGTTTGAGAATTTATTGAAAGCATTTTTCTAATAATTCTGCTGAGATATTGTTTCTCCATATTTTGTTCATTGCCAAGATTAAAAACTGAAAATATATTCAGTGTTGAAAGAGCTGTGAAGGATAAATGTGGAAGGGACATCTCCCCATAAGGTTTCATCTGTCTGCATGGTGTTTACGAGCATGACCTGCTAGTACACTTGGGCTGCAGCCGTATCTCCATACATCTCAGTAAGCAACACGGCTGCTGACTGCCTGCCTCCAGCACCGACATTTACAGAGCGTGTGTCATCCAGTTATTGCTTCACATCCCTCCAGACAGTCTTGATCATCAGCTAATTAGTGTATGACCTCTTCTACACTCTTCCTTGGAGCTTCTGTTGGGAACACAGCTTCCCATTGGTGACGTGCTTATTATGTCTCTGAATTTTACTTTGCAGCATGACTGTGACTTAGTTTCCACCTGAGTAAACTGAGTATCAGAGGCATGGAAAGCTGCTGGGTAGAAGGGATGGCTCACCTCGCAGTGCTGTGCACCCTGACACTGTCTAGGGCCCACTTAAAGTCAGGTGGCCCACAGTATTAGAGTTAGGCTGCATTTCCAACCTACCTCGGGAAACAGTCAGCCTGTTGCTCTGCTTCTCTCTTTCAGCACAAGTAACCCCAATGCATCTTTGGATTGGCTTGTCTGGGCACACGTCCTGCTAACAAATGTCACGCAAGCTCACATAAATGCTTCTGGGGCCTAGAAAAATACAGAAATATGGAAATACAACTGTGTTGACAGATCAGCCTCCTGAAGACAGTTTAGCAAAGGCCCAGCCAGCGAATTTCTTATTAGCTGGCTGTTCTGCTAGCACATTATCTCTGGTGAGGAGCAGTGTAATCGGTTGTAATCCAAGAAAACAGCTACAGCAGGCATCACGCTTAACACTTCTGAGGCTTACTGCGTTCAAAAATATGTTAAATGTTCCTAGACCATCAATGTGGTGGTGTGATAATTTGCTGATGAGTACTAGTATATTTATGGAAAGAAATAAATACATGGTTATTAGAGTGAATCTGTGAGAAATGGCAGGAAGGAGATGGAAAGGAGGAAAGAAAGGAGCATCCTTTTTCAGTCAAATTCACTAAGAGACTGGGAGAAACAGACACACAACAAATTGTATCTGACTCCCCAGCTGGAAATGCCTGTCTTGAGGGTGACACCCCTAGCAGTGACATCTCCCAGCGTAGACACTGAGAGGTGAGGTGGACTCAGCACAGGTAAGGGAGAAAGGGTCAGTAACAGTCTAGGCAAAAGCGTGGGAACAAAGAGAGCAGGAGCATGAGAACTTGGTGCAGGAGGCAGGATTTTTCTGGCAGATGAACATTAGGAGTTTGTGGTATAACCCAAGAGTTCATCAGTGATTTCAAAGCAATGGGGCCAGATTCTCCCTTGCTGTTATTGCTGTTTGGGTGTATTGCGAGGTGGGTGGAAAGCATTACTTGGTCGCATATTAGGTTTTGAGTGAAAACAGTACAAGAAATGAGTACGAGCTGGAGTTAACTGCAATATACATAGAGGATTTTTTATTTTTAGAAACGGCCGATGCGTTACACGTTATTCATCACAGGCAAAAGCTGACACCGCTAGCCAAAGTGGCCAATGGGAAGATGAACTCTGGGGCTACAGGAGCAGCTACCTTTAGCAAAGGAAATCAAGTAGGGGTCCTTTCAACGAGACAGCTTCCTTTCCCTAGAAATTCTAACGTTAGTGACGATAGACAGTGTCATTTGCTGGCTTCACAGAAGCATAGTTGAGATTATTGACTTACTAAGCAAGAGCTGCCAGGTGGTTCATGACAGGTTTACCGAGTACAGTGAGCCAGAGATGACACAGAACACATGGACATTTCGTGTTTGGTATTTCATTCGAATACAGCGATTGGAATTGGAGCCTTTTTTCAAATCAGAGCTGTTGACCATTTTGGCTAGTGAGCTACTGATCCCATTGATAGAGCCTTCTGAACATTGCCCATGAAGAAAATTCAGTGTTGAGAAGTTCATTTTAAATTAAGAAGACATATATTACTAAAGCACATAAAAATATAGGAGAAAACACCACTGCAACGACAACAGCAGAAACAAAGAAAACCATCACTGTAGCATCCCCATGCTGCTGGTTCCACATCACTCTGAGAAATTTCACACCAATATTTTGATACCTTTTAATGGGGACAGAGAAAAGCTTTTCTAGGATTTCTTTAAGAAATCTCGTACTTGAGGTGAAAGCAAGACAACCCATTCTGCAGTCTTGCATACCCACATGCAGACAAAAACCCTTGCGAGCAGTTCCACAAGGAATGGCCTGATTTTTCCTCCACTGCTCTGCTTCAGTGTTAATGGAGTTGAACTGGTAACAATTTGTTTTTTGGAATACCCACATCCAGACAAAAACCCTTGCGAGTAGTTCCACAAGGTGTAGATCATAGGACTGGAGTGACCCTGGATTAATTTTTTCCAAAACTTTCAATAATGGCCTGATTTTTCCTCCACTGCTCTGCTTCAGTGTTAATGGAGTTGAACTGGTAACAATTTGTTTTTTGGAAACACAACCCTGTAAAAACAGGTCATTGCTGAAGTGTTCCTAATGATGAACCAGGAATTGACTCAGACAGTTTCAGGATCACACCAGGGGCTGGGCACAGCGGGACCCCGGTGTCTGGAAGGCTAAATTCTCTTCCAGTTGCTGGAGGAGAGAGATGAGGGCTGGGATCTTGCACTGGCCAGTGCTTGGTTTGGGCTACCAGTGCAGAGCCGTGGCTCCTGCCGGCCTCGTACTGCTTCTCCCGGTGATGTCACTGAAGGATGCTACCAGAAATTTCACTAATTCTTCATTTTTCAGGTGTCTCTGTGTTTCCATGTGAGGGGATGGGCCCGGTCCTGGCGGTGGAGGCTGCAGACCTACCTGGAATGCTAAATCCTGCTGAGCTGCCGGAGGTGAGTGCAACACCGGCGCAGGGGGACCCACATGTCTGGTTCATACCTCGGGGCAGCTGTCTCTGCTAACGCTCACATCGAGGCACGTTAGGCCTCGTTTTGGGCTGGACTTTGAGCAAAGCGGAGCTGCAGGTGCCGCAGTGCTTTGCGGGTGCCCGAGGTGCGCGGGAAACGGTTGCTTAGGTGTGATGCTGCATCTGTGATTTCTGGCTGGGTGTGGGACCCCATGTCTGCAGCCCTGAGCTACCCTTAGGGTCCCTTGTGAAAATCCGTTTCTCTGCTTCATCGTGGCTGGGTACATGAGTTCGGACTTAAATATTCCTGATTAGGTAATGGGATTTTGTTACGATGGCGCGTTTTTATCAGGGATCTGAGAAGCATGTTCAGGTGAGCTGTATTATCCCCGTTGCCGGGATAAGAAGCCAAAGCACAAGCAGAGCTGCTGGCACAGTGAGGCAGGGACAGTCCCATCGCCTTGTCCTGCTTCCTTGGCCAAGGACCTGCAGGGCTTCGGCGTTGAAAAGCAAAGGGCTTGGTGCTGATTCCGATGCTGGCATTGGTGGGCAGGTGGGCAGCGAGTGCCCCGGGCAGGGACTGCCCAGCTGCCCTGTCTGAAAGGGGCTGCTGCTCGGCACAAACAGCAGGTCCAATTGTAAATGGTTCAATTGGAATGGTTCTCCAGTGGTGTGGGATGCAGAGCCCTGTACCCGGGCTTCAGGGCGAGCTGCCTGTGCTTAATTCCTGCAGTTCGCATGGGTGTCAGTGTCGGTGTGCTTGTCTCTCGACGGGTTTCGTTTGGAGCAAAAGCAGAATTCCTGGAGTTTTACAGCCCTCTCAACCTGCAGCTCAGGGGACATAAAGTGGCTCCTAAGCACGTGGGATAAATCCAGTGCCGGGCTCTGGTGCAGGGCAGTGAAACAGGGCGAGATGTATGGCGTACCACGTGCCCCTCGTCCTTTGGTCCCACCGCATTGCTGGTTTTACAGAAAGGCTTCTATCGGCCAGTCTGGATCTATTGTCCCAAACTCTCCAGCTGGAAACGGGGAGGAAGAAGTGCTTTATGGGCCCAAACTTCCCAAAGCTGCTGGGAATGACCTCATCCTTATGTTAAGCAGAGCCTGAGCCAGCTGACAGCAGCCGGCACAGGCAGGGCTGTGCTGGGAGGAGGAGGAGGTGGAGGAAGGCTCTGCCTGCTGCCTTTCCCCTCGGCAATCTCTTCTTTGTCGTGACATGTGTCCTCCTTGCTGGGACGTGGCTTAAATCTCCCAGCGTGCCCGTGTTGCTCTGCCGAAGGTGCGTTTGGCAGGAGGCAGGACTGGCTGGTGGCCAAAGGGTTGTTTCACCCCACCTCTCTCCCAAAACAGCCTTGGGAAGTTCAGCAAGTGCTGAGCAGAGAGATGAGATTACAGATCCTGCTTTTTTGGAGAGGCAATACTTCTCTTCAGCAAACGCCCTGTTTGTGTCCCCGCTAATCGGAGTAAATTGCTTTTGCAATCAAACTTGGAAGCTCCCCTCCCAATCGTGATGCAAGATGTGCTTTTAGTACATGATCTCCAGAATTTAGTCTGCTTTTAGTGTTCTCCCTTTAATTAATTTCATGTATTTGGCTGATTTCTCCCAGCCTGCAGTGGTGGGGGTTGAAGTTTTGAGGAACAGGGACGGGCAGGGGGACTCGCTCTGTCCTGCGTTTCTCTTTCTCATCACCAGCCTGCGTTCCCTCTGCATCACGGAGGTAGAGCTCAGACAATTCTGAGGTTGGCTTCATCCAGCCGTTAACCCTGGGCAGCGGCTGGTGCTCCGAGTGTGGGCTGCTGGATCCCCACGGGCCATGGGCTCAGCAGGAGGAGAAATACTTTTAATCTGGTCCAGCAGAAAATTACTATTCCAGATTAGAAATTAGGACCATCAAGTGGCCATGAGTCATTCTATTTGCTGTGGTCAGAGTTTTTCCTCTCATCCATCTCACGGCCTGTTTTCACTGCTGTGCTCTGAATGCGGGAGAAGGCTGCTAACCATAATGTAAATGCCGTCTCCCCAGCCCAGTGGTTCTCATCTGCCGGCTGGGCCGGGCACAGTTGCCAGTATCCATTTTTGAGTTTGAATTCTTTCCGTTCTGTAGAACATCTCGATGCTGTCCTGGATGTTTTGCAACAGCTGTGTTGAAAAACAAAGCCTTATCTACGAATATATACCATTTAAATTTAACTCGTGCTCCCTATTTAGATTAATGCTGGTTTATTTTGGTAAAGTTTAAATTAATTTTGAATTGGCATAAAATTTAAAGGAAAAAAGCACTCCTGGACTGAAGGAAGAAAACACACAAAAGGCTGCACCTACATAACTAGACTAGATGCTTTTGCTTCTTAAGATAAAGCAGTGTCGGCCTCGGAGGATGCAAATCCCCGAGGCAGATGGACGTGGCTGGGTGACCTGTCTCTAGGGCAGCAGCGAGACAAAGCTGGGGAGGGGACGGCACCCCAGCCTGTGGCTCTCCCACCTGGGTAGTGGGACACTGAGAGATCAACGTGGTTACAGGGATTTGCACCAGCAGCAAATAAACCAACAATAAAGTGTATTTAAAACACGTAAAGGCGAGCAGGGCAGCTCTGGTCATATGCTGGGAGACCCCAGCCTGACCCCCCGCAGAGCCTGCCCAAATGCTGTTTGTCCCAAACTGTTATCTCCCCCGCCCTGGCAGCACTGCTCCCCAGGGCTGGCATGGGGGAAATCCTTGTCCCCAAGGCAGGAGCTGTGTTGCTTCACGGCAGCAGTTGGACTAATAGTGCTGGGAAGGCTGAAGGCTGCACGTGCAGCATCTCCGGCACCACAGGGGATGTGGGTCCGGCTGCCTGCATGAGGACGTGGCCATGTGCTGATCCAGTACACGGCAGGCAGACGTCTGTCCTGCAAGCAGCTCTCCCCAGAGCACTTGTACTCTTCGGGGGTAGGAGAATTTAGAAGAGGGGCAGGGGGGTTGCTGGGCTGAGGCCAGTTCTGTGGCCAGCACTGGCTTTGCGGCTCTTCTCTGGCTCTCTGTGCCCCTTACAAGCAGGTTGTGTGGATCAAGTAGCTCGGTTGTGTCCTGTGGTTTCCAAGTCTAAAGCCAAATCCATCCGTGGGGCAATCCCACTGTAGGCATCGATGAGGAATAGGCACATCCCAGGTTTTTGCTTGAGGTAAGAGCAGATTTGGGCTACTCATAGTGACTTGAATTACTGTCTCTGTGGCCAGTAGTCAGAAGAGGGGACCAGTTGTATTCTGGATTGGAACAGCTCTGCACTGCAATGACATGATCAAAACATTAAGGATTCTACTTCTTGGGGAAGTGCAGGAATCTAAAACATCTGGAAAGTTTGTTTGTGCTTGTGTTGCCTTCCTTCGTGCCTTTCTTCATCCCTTCCAATTACTGCTTCTAAGTATAAACTTAAAACAGAGACTAGGCTGAGTTTGTGGGGAACATATGGACAAATGGAAAATAAACAGCATGAGGAATTCCTGGCTAATGAGCTCTTGGATGATAAGATACCACCAAAAAAAAAAAAAAGGAAAAGACAGAGGTCTGAGCTTCAGCTCTGTCATAGCATGAGAAGAACATTTCACTAATGATACCCAATGACACTTTGATGCTGTGCTGCAGTACATCTCCCTTACGGTCCCCTCGGGCTCCAGCCTGCTGGGGACACAACTGTTGGTTGTATGTGCTGGACCCATACTTGGTGCCTCATCCAGGGCCCACAGCAGGATTTGGGCCATGGATGATCCTCAGCGCCTGACTCTGCTGGGCTGGAGCCCACGGAGCCTTGTGGCAGAGCTCTAGGGGAGGGGATGGAGGAGGCACATCTTCCTGGGGCCGGCCCCAGCCAGCGGCACTGGCTCCGGGCTGGCTTTCCACGAACAGCACGCGTTTCCCCTCGCTCTATACGTATGCAATTAATTACTCCAGCTGAACAACAGGAACCCGTCCTTCCTCCCCAAGTTCAAGGTTCGCGTCTCCCTCTCTTCCTGGCAGAAGAATAGATGTTTCCTTACACTTGAGGCAAGAGTCACCCTACTAGCTGGGCTATTTATTTGTGGTTAGGCGGCTGCTTGGATTATTTTTGGCTTTAGGGTTTCTGATTCGCAGTTCCGCTCTCTGCAAGTCAAGGTGCTCATCCCTGCTAGGCTTAGGCACCCAGATCCGATCCTCAGTGTCCCTAAAACTCCCTTGACTTTCTCTAATGACCATCCAAAGCTCCTGGAGTAAGACCAAGGCCGGCGCTTCACACCTGAGTGTGTGTCTTGTTTTTCAGCGCAGTGATTTATACTGACAGACCCTTTGTAAGTTCAAGGAAATAGCATTTTCCCATTTCCCAGTGGGAACAGTGGAGGACACAAATGCTGGGGCCAGGCAGGAGCTGACCCCGCAGGAGCACATCTCCTGGGGGCTTCCCTGTCCCCATGGGGTGAGCAGGGACCACTGCCTGGCTGGGTGCCACAGCTTTCCTTCCCAGCTCCTTCAGCTGATGCCCGCAGCTTCCACAGGCATCGGTGGAGGAGGGTATCCCTGCAGCTGGATAGATGCTGGGATGCTGCCCACAGGCAGCAGGAAGAGGATTGTACTGGGAAACAAATGGGCAGAGAACGTGTCTGGGGGCATGAGAGATCAGAGCGGGCACACAGCAGGTCAGATGGGGGGACGGGAGGATGAAACCCCTGAAAATAAAAGCAAAGGATAGAAGCGTTTCCTGTGGGGGGTGTGAGCATCCAGGAGTTTCTGCCCAGGCAGCTGATGTGGGACTGCAGCACTGTGCTGGGGGCTGACTGTGGTTTTGGGGGGAAAATCTTTCAAGCTGTTTCTGTGATCCAAAAGAGCTGCAGTTCAATACACACAGCACTAGACCATTTCTTTCCAGAGGGCAGGAATG
>NW_010262797.1:12784-24458 GCF_000690775.1 Eurypyga helias
TCGCTCCTGGCCAAAGTGCTATTTAAGCATGAAACCATTCCGACCAGAACGAGGTAGCAGGTTTTGATCCAACTCAAAAACAATTAGTTACAAATCGAAGCAGCAAGCGTATTGTTCGTTACCGGTTCCTGCTTTTTTCCAAGGGAAATTGGGATTCTTTAATTGGCTCAGCTGGAGAGAAAAAAAAAACCCAACCCAACCCAGATCAAACAGTGAGTGAGCTGGAACAACAAAGGAATGTCCTGGTATTTCTTTTTCCAAGTTTAGAAATGGAAGTCAGGGCAGCCTTGGGATTTGTGGAAATTCCTCTGTGCATTGTTAGGAGGTAGAGGAAGTGGTTTCAAGTTTAGCTACTGGATCCTGCATTGCGAAGTGGGGGCCGATTTCCATTCACCCAGCGCGGGTTGCCCCTGGCAGGGCTGCGAGCCCGCTGCTCTGCACCCAGACCCCGACCCAGGCAACTGCACAGACACCTCGGCCGGGGGGTGGGTCTCACGGGTTGCCCCAGCTGCTGAGCCCCCCATCCCGCTCCGGGGGCTCTGTGGTGGCAGGCGGCCTAGGAAAATAAGTGGAAACATTTTTCCGTTCCTGCTGGTATTTCTTTCTTGCAGCTGCTTGGCACAATCAGAGTCAGAAAAGGTTGTTTTTAGTCCACTATCAGCTTCGTGAGGAACTTTTCCCGTTTCTGTACAGAGCAGCTCATGTGGATATAGGTGACACTTTTAAATTTTTACTGCCTGTTTCCCAAACCCATTAAGGTCGTTAGATAAGAAAAAGCACCTACAAAACCCTCAGGTGGATTATAAAGATATTGGACAGAGGGGAAGAAGAAGAGAAATCACGGATTAAAGCACACATGCTCCTTGTTTTCCCTGTATAGTGGGGTTTTTTTTGGTAGTCTTGGGGTTTTTTAAGTGTTCTTTGTGTTTTTGTACAGCATGCCCAAGTGCTGGGGGGTAGAGGCTGTTCTCTGCTGGCTGGAGTTGAGCGAGGCCAGGACATGAAATGGGATGTGCTGTCCCCACAGCCTTGGGGTCCCTGGGGGGGATGTCCCCCCGCTGGGCAGGAAACGAGAGCCCTATCGGCTCCTGCCAAGAAAAACCTCTCCTGAACGTCCTCTCCACTCTGCTGAGACCGGATGGTTCTCACTCTGCCGTGGGGCTGCTCTCCCCCAGGGGATGGGTGTTATTTTCCCATGAGGGTCATCCCGGGAATGGGGACAGGGATGGATCCAGCCCCCCAGGGCCACGCTGCTGCTTTATAGCTGTTGCCCCTTGGTGCTGGCAATTGGTGGGGGGATGCCCTGGGGCTTCGAAGGCAGGGACACCTCTGGGCTGAAGCTACAGCATCCAACAGCTGCCCAGGGGCTGCCCACACGGCGCAGCCCCGGCCGGCACGACGTTATCCTTCCCTGTGTGCTGCATCCTGCATTGGGATCAATGTGTTCCCCCCAACCTCTGCTCAGGCTCTCGGGGAGGCTTTCCCCCCATTCATGCAGGGTGTTGAAACATGGCTGTGCTGCCGTGCCAAGACCTGCGAAGGCTCCTTGGTCCCCATGTGCTCCCTGGAGCATCTACTGCCCTGACTCCAATGTCTGACCTGCCAGAGGCTGAAATGGTCCAAGAGCACAAACCCTCTGTCCAAATCCAGGCCCTGGGTACAGCAGAGCTCTTGACGGATGAGCAAGTGGGATTTTTCCTTTTTTATTACTAAATACCTTGTGCCTGTGGGCTCCTGTGAATACTGGAGCCCCTTTGCCATGGGGACAGGCTGGGAGAGTTGGGGTGTTCAGCCTGGAGAAGGGAAGGCTCCAGGGAGACCTTAGAGCTCCTTCCAGTACCTGGAGGGGCTACAAGAAGGCTGGGGGGGACTTTTTCCAAAGGCAGGGAGTGACAAGACAAGGGGTAACAGGTTTAAATGGAAAGAGGGAGATGGAGATGGGACATCAGGAAGGAATTCTTCCTGGAGAGGGTGGGGAGCACTGGGACAGGTTGCCCAGAGCAGCTGTGGATGCCCTATCCCTGGAAGTGTCCAAGGCCAGGCTGGATGAGGCTTGGAGCAACCTGGTCTAGTGGAAGGTGTCCCTGCCCATGGCAGGGGGTGGGACTGGGTGGGCTTTAAGGTCCCTTCCAACCCAAAACGTTCTGTAATTCTCTGTTGTCGGGTGGCAGTGTCACTGCTGCGTGAGCCTGTCTCCAGATCAAAGCGTCTCCCCACACAAATATATTTATATGTAAAAATATGTGTATTTTTCCACACATGTTTAATTTTTTTATGTTCTGATGTCTTAATGTAGCTTCTTCCTACAGCCAGTGAAATGCTTTGGAAGTTAATATGAAACAGTATTCCATTTTTGTGTGTTTTGGGTTATTTGTCTAGGCTTTTATTAGACTTGTCATGCAAGTCATCACGCAAAAATGTAAAAGAAAAAAAAACTGTGTGTGTTCATCCTGGGGACCAAACCCAAGGCCCATCAATACATGATGCAGGGAATTGTTCTTTGTTTTTTCAGGGAAATTAAGTCCCGGTATAGGGAAACCCTCAGGGCGATGAGTGGTACCTATTGTTTTATTCGTGCTCTGTCAGCCCTGCCTTTCCCAGTGCCCGCCACATGTGCTGCGTTACGGAGGTACTGAAATTGGGATGTGTCCGATGCTGCGTGAGAGGGGCTTTGAGACACAAGCAGACCCCAGGAGCCCACACTGGGATTTTGTTGTGCTGGGTTATCTATAAATCCGGGACTGTGGGCACGGCTTTGATTTCAGGCTGGCTCAGCAATGGGGCAAACAGCACAAGCTCGATGCCACGAGCGAGGGTCTCCAGCAGTGCCACCCCCGTGTCTGCGTCGTGTGGGCGATGCCGTCCCTGGATCTGTTCTCTGTTGTTGCACAAGTGATCACTGAAAGCTGAGGGGGGACTTTTTCCACGGGCAGGGAGGGACAGGCCAAGTGATAACAGGTTTAAACGGAAAGAGGGAGATGGAGATGGGACAGCAGGAAGGAATTCTTCCTGCAGAGGGCGGGGAGCACTGGAACAGGTTGCCCAGAGAAGCTGTGGATGCCCCATCCCTGGAAGTGTCCAAGGCCAGGCTGGATGAGGCTTGGAGCAGCCTGGTCTATGGAAGGTGTCCCTGCCCATGGCAGGGGGTGGGTCTGGGTGGGCTTTAAGGTCCCTTCCAACCTAAACCACTCTGTGATCATCTATTGAAATAATCCGATACTGAAAGAACTTGCCCGTTACAACACCCCCGAAACTTCAACTCGTGCAGATGCTGAAAGAATTTACATGATTTTGGTTTTGTTTAAAATACCTCTTTAATATTCCCCTGGGAAAGGAGAGGGTTTTTTTAAGTTTCTCCAATAACTGACAGTTTATATAAAGCTGCAAGTTTCAAGTGGTGCTGCCTCTTTGCTGGACACGTGTCCGTCGCTGCAGCACTGCTCACTTCGGTAGGCACCAGGCTGGGTGCCGAGGCAGTTTCTGCAGTAAACTGACCCCCCCGAGCTCTCGAGCTGTCGTACACAGTGCACGTATGAGTGGAAGAGACTTTCTTGATGTAAAGGGTACAGCTTTCTGGATGGACCACTTCTGTCCCACGGAGGCACCGTCCTTGATTTCGGTCCAGCAGGCTCGGTGCCCGCGAGGTGCTTTGCTTCTTCTGCAGCCATTTGCACTAGTGTAAAATAACTGGAAAAATCCTCCTTTGGTTCCACGCCATGTATCCCACTGTTATTGCTGAGATCTTCTTCCATCAGTGCTTTCAGCCTTGTTGGCTGCGGGGTCCCTGCCTCTCCCCCCTGCCCATGGAGGCCAGAGAGATGTTATTGGTGATGAAAGAGGCTGCTGAAGCATGTTCTCCAGTTAGTGCAAACATAAAATTATAACACTTATGGTTGACATTTCAGGGTTTTTAACTCCCTTGTTTCTTCCAAAGTATGTAATTTTGGGGGTAGCCTTTTTGTTGTAGCGTAATCATTATTATAATAATTTTATTTCCAGTGCTTGTGGCGTGGAAACCAAGAAACCCAGAGGGAGCAGGAAAACTGTTTTGTGAACTGACGGGAGGAATGATGTGAACTGAACAGAACTGTCAGTGGAGGTGTGTTGCTCAGGGCTCCTAGGACCCAGGAGCTGAGGAGGGTCCAGGCTTCCAGGCTGAGGAAGCAGCACAGCTCCTGCTCCCATCTGTCCTTCCATTAAAGCTCTAGAAACTACGTAACTGGCCAGTGGCCAGCGCTGCTTCCCCGGAAAAAGGCAAAGACAGAATGTACAAGATTTAGTCTCCCTTGAGCTTTCGGCAAGTGCTTGAGGCTGTCGTGTCGAGCCACTGCGCAGGGTGACATCCCGTTCTCCCAAAGGCTGGGCATTGCATTCTGCTGTCAAAGGCCATTTTGGAGCATCTTACAATCCTCATTTGTGTGGTTATCTCTACTCAAAGTTGGTACTGAAAGTCCCTAAGTACGTGAATGTGTTGAGCCAGTGTTTTACTTGCAGCTCGGATGAGCTGTTCAGGGCTGGCCCTGGTTTGGGTGAGCCTGGGTGGCTTCTCTTGAAGCCATCTGAGATCCTCTGTTGTGTGAGGCTTGCACATAAAAATCCAAAAAAGCTTGTGGTTCCTGGTTCTAGTTTGTGTATTCCAGTTTTAGCCAGGAAGCATGGGCTGAGCACCCTTCCCTGGGGTGAAAAGGCATTTGCACAGGCTCTGCCTGACCAAGGAGTGATAGTCTTTGCTCCTGGGAGTTCCTGGGTGCTGGAGCAGCGTCTGTCCTGCCCGAGGGGTGGGACTGCGCTGGCCTGCAAGTCCACTCTCCGAAGTTGGAGCACAACTTGGGCGTTGGGGGTGGTGCATGGAGGTGTGATGCAGTGGTTAGCATCCCGATGTCCCACGTACCTTGGATGGAGCAGGATGGGCACGCAGGGAGAGGTTAAAACTGCTAAGATAAACAAAAATACGTATTTAATTAAGAAAATCCTCATTTGCTAAAGGGAGAAAGTAAGGAGGATGGGGAGAAGTTGTTTGTTAATAATAAAGCTTTTACAAAGGCCTCGTGTCCAAAGCTCTGTAACTTTTCCTGGCATTTCCCATCCATTCCATTGTTAAGCCCTCCGCTGTCGGAAAACAGTGCCGGGCCAAGGCGCTCGGTGATCTCATCGTGAAGGCTTCTGCAGTCGCCTCTGTTTACGCGCCTCGCAGCATTTGCTCCTCAGATTTGAAGAGGGAAAAAAAAAAAAGAGAAAAAGAGGGGGGAGAAAAATAAAAATCTTTCATTTGTGCAGCATGTCCCCCCACCCCAGTGCTGGGGCTGGGAGGAAAATAGCACCTCGGTGGTTTTCAAGGAGAGGATGGACCACAGCAGATTCCCACAATTTATAAGAGGAGACAGGAAGGCCTTAGTGACTCATAAACACTAACAGATTCTGTGTATGAGTTTCTCTTTGTTGTTTGTTATCCTTAATTTCATGGTTTTCCTTCTTTTGAGCGTGTTTGTATATTTTAGACGATGCCATCATTTTGTCAGGACGCTTTGTGTGTGGTTCCCACACAGGAGCAACGTTGTCTGCCCGACGGCTCTGCTCAGAAAAATAAAAAAAGCAGCCAGTGGAAACCCTTGAGGGCTCTGCTTGTGCCACATCCTGCCATGTGGATCGTGGGACAGCGAGACAGAGCGGGAGGGATGGTTCCCTGGCGTGTGTCAGCCGTGGCTTCGCAGCGAGGGGGTCAGGACCTCGCAAATGGGAGCAGCTCAGAGCCTTGCGCTCAAAGCTCCAGCCCTAAATCCGTCTCTGCTTGGTCATTCATGTGGCGCTGGGAGGGTAAGGGCACTGTGGCCAAGGCCACCTGGGCATTTAGCCATCCCTTCTGGACTGGCCATGGCGTTCCGTAGCTCTGGGTGCTGCGCCGGGGGCTGCCAGCCCCGGTTTCTCTGAAAGCACCTGAAGGTTGGGTGCATCCCAATGGATGGGGAGGTGCTTGTCCCAACAAAGGCAGCAGAGTTTCCTAATTTATTTAAAAGCAGCTATTTGTCAGAGGGATGGGACGAGCTTCCCTTGAGCATGGAGGTCTTTCTTGCTTTGTATGGATGTTTGCCTTCGGGTTCGTCCTGCCTTAAGCCAGGTGCCCATATTCCTTTTCCCTTTGCCCTCCCACCAAAAATCTCCCCTTCTTCTGCTATTGCAGCATGCTCGAGTTTCTACCCGCACTGTGACTCTGGAGATGGCTTAATCCTGCTGGGAAGCCAGCATGTTACAAGGCACAGAGAGGGCCCTTTTCGGATGAGACGTTTCGTTGGTGTAAGATATTATTTAACAAAGTGCCGTAGCGGTGGGGGTGGCTGAGCAGCGACGGTCAGATCCCCGTGTGCGAGCAGCAGGTCTCGGCTGTGGGGATGTTCCTGCATACACAGCGGTCTGGAAGACCTCTTCATGCTCCCCTCTGGGTTTGGTGACAATACCAGTGCAGCTGTTTAAATAAGCTCCAAATTTCAGAAACGCACAAGTAAGCACTAAACTTTCCCAAGGTGGCTGAGTAATCTTGTTTGCTGTCGCGTTTTAGTCCCCCAATTACCCGAGTGAAGGATGTTGCCTCTTTAAACACAGTTCAAAAAGCCCAAGAATTTTTTATAAATAGCTCACATCCTCTTGATAACAGCCCGGCTGCTATTTATTGCCCACTTCCCCCCAGACAGACAGGTCGGAGTATTTAAAATCGCACTTCCCATGAAATCCAGAGGAACTTGGTTCTTCAGGTTCCTACAATTGTTTGTCACTCTGGGTTTCCTTTGGAGTTTACAGCGGTTAGCCAGGCTCACCCTGAAAAGGAGCCGGCCGAGGGATCGTTAAGATAGATTGCTGCCTCGCTGGGGTCCTAACCCACGTTTTCCACTCGCTTCTTTGGGACAGGAGGAAAAGCTCATTGCTTCCCAGCAGCACAGGGTCTTTCCAAGTTATTTTTTTTGAATCTCCAGACCTCAGCGAGCACTTTCTGGCCTCATTTACATCCCCTCCTCCTGTTCACTCAGAAACCATGCCGTCAAAACTCTCCTGGCTGAGATTGGGTGGGTGCTGATGCTCCCCTGGCTCCGGCGAGGAGAGGGTCCCATGGGTGACAGGGACCTCACAAGGGCACCGTGGCTGTGGAGGTGCTGTTGCTTTTGTCAGGGTTTTAGGGAAACCTGTGCTGGGGAACCGGGGTTTGTCCTGTCCGTAACTCACAGTCACTGTATCCCGCTCCCTGAGGTGTGAGTCCTTTGCCTTCAGTTGCTCTGAAAATGGATAGGGATTTCATAGCAGTGGATACAGACACCCATGGAAAAGGAAAAATGTGGTAGTTGTCTTTATATGGATTATTCACAGGGATATCAGGAGAGCTGGTTCCTGCCAACCTTGGAGCTATCTGCGATAGTGCAGCAACGTGCAGATGTCGAGGGAAGGGGCAGCTGGTGAAAACAGAATCGTAACTCCTCATCCTCGGACATGAGAGGTGATAAAAACCCAAGTTTTTATCACCTCTCATATCCGAGGTATCTGCTAGCACAGATTCTTTAGATTAGCACAGATTCCAAATTTTTATCACCTGTAGGGTCTGAAGTAAAGAATCTGTGCTAGCAGCTCATTCTCTTCATGAAGAGGAATTAAAGACTCTGTCAACCATAACAGATTTTTTATTCATGCTGTAGCTCTCTTTGGGCAAGACAGCTCCACTGGAGGGGCAGCTTCAACCGCTTCCTTCCCAGCTCAGAGCAGGACGTTTCTTAGTGGAGGATTTTGCTGCTCCGCACCCAGTCGGAGGCTCCAGCGCGGTAATTGGAGCGAAGGGACGTGGTGCAGAACGTCCCAGTTTCCTGATCTGAGAATATTGTGTTTCTGATTAGGAAAACCCAGTTACATAACTGCGTCACATAATCACAAACATACCTGGCATCGAGCGGAACTCAGCTTTATGATTTATTCATAAGAATTTCTTCATGCATAAACTTCTATTTATTCTCTGTTGTAAGGGGAGAAAAATGTCAATGAAAGCTGCAGTGCAACGGGCAGCGCACATTTCCGTCTTCCCACTGTTCAGGCATACAGGAAAGTAAATTGCTGTTGAGAAATTCCTGGGCCTCTGTGCTGGGGAGCACAAATCCCGCTTGGGTTTGCAGCACCCAGCTGGGCTGGGAAGGGAGTGGGAGATGCTGGGGGAATGCGCGCCCTGCTGAGTCCCTCACTAGGGCTGCACCCCAGGATGCCTGAACAGATTGGTGGGGCTGTGGTCTGGCAGAAGTGGCCAGAAACTGTAGAGGCTTGAAATCCTGGGTGTTTGGTTCAGAAACTCTGCACTACGTCCTTTGTTGTTTTCTGGGTTTAATAGGCGTGGGGTTTGTGGGGTTGGGCTGAGCTCTGAGTCCTGAGCTGTCATTCAAGTGTCCAAGGCCAGGCTGGATGAGGCTTGGAGCAACCTGGGCTAGTGGAAGGTGTCCCTGCCCATGGCAGGGGGTGGGACTGGGTGGGCTATAAGGTCCCTTCCCACCCAAACCATTTTGGGATTGTATGACTCTATCACTCACCATGTGCTGCTGCTAGGTGAAATAGGTGCAGTCGCCTTGACACCAGGCAGAGCCTGGTGGTGTTTTTAAAATTAATTTTTAAAAAAATCATATGAAGAATATCTTCTCCAGTCATGCCTTTGGCTGCTGCTCCTCAGCTTGCTGGTTATTTTTTTTACCTGCTGTGACACCCCTGATGAAGCAAGGTGAAGAGGAGGGGTGAGACCTGGTGGAAGGCTTTGCCTTGACCCCTACAGACATGGTGTTATCTCCCTGAAAGGGAAGCATTCCCTGGGTGTGGCAGCATGGGTATGCTCTGAGGGCTCATGGCTGTTCTCAACTCTTTGAGGAGATCCCTAAAGTTTTACGGTGCTCGACGGGGGTCGGAGGGGGCAGCCCTGTGATTCAGTCTCACACAGGAGGTCGTTATCCTTAGGAAGTCCAACAAAATGCGAAGGCAGTTTATCTTCATCTTGGCCATTTGTCTGTCACAAAAAGCCAAACTTCATCCCTGGGTGACATGTGCTGGTCTGTGGATCTCCTGTGAGGAGCCAGCTCCTCATCCGGCCGGGGCAGGGGCTCTCCCTCCTGGCACAGCCGCCGCCGTGCCCGTTCACACATTGCTGGTGTCTCATCCCAGTGACAGAAATCATTTACTACTGGGAAAGAAGCGCCGTGGGAGGTGGTACCCACACAGGAGCAGCACAGCCCTCCTGTGTTGGGCTCCTGCTTGTCCCAGCATCACCCCTGGAAATTCAAGAACTGAAAGAAAAGCTCCGCTGCCAGCAGCGTGATCACGGGTGTGGATCTGCTGACTTTTAATAACTTTTTTTTTTAAAAAAGACAGACCAGACCTTGAATCCCTTATCTAGTTTCCATGTAAACAGAGCAGAGGTGCTCACTAAGGGGGATGGCTCCATATGATCCCACTCTGGCTCTGCCTGTGGATGAGTGTGTACCTGTGTACCCGCAGGTGTGTGTACACACGGTGGGAGAACATACGTATAATTGCAGAGAATTAAAAAAAGCCGCTTACTAGAGAAGTTCAGGTGGGTTGGTGTTACAGCCCCCAGTGAGCCGAACATGGGGGGACAGGTTCTGCTTTGGTCCCGGGGGCTGAGAGCGAGCGGTGCTGTGCTCATGGGTCAGATCCTGCTGGGTCCGCCGTGGCAGGGTGCTGAGCCAGCCCGGCTCCGCCTGAGCCCCAGTTTTCAAACTGGGCATCCGATGTTGCTGCCTTTTCCTGGATCGCATCGTGTCTATTGTTCCCTCGCTCTTGCAGAGGCGTCTCACTATGGAAGAATGCACGCTCCCCGGCCAAACGCAGCCCACCTCAGAGCTGCCAGTGAATAACAAACCCCGTCTTCGGGGCTTTATTTAGTTTTTGGTGTGAAGCCATATTATCGCCGTGTTTGTCTTCGAGGATGGACGCAACTTTCGTCCTGACGCCGTGTTTGCCCCCCCCGTCCCCTCCTCCCGCTGCTGGCAACGCTGGCACATCTCACATCTCACCACGGCTGGTTGCTTTTAGAGCCTTGGGAAAATCTCAATGTGGTTACTAAGGACGTATTTTAGCAAAATATTTTTAAGGGAAATTTCAAAAGTTAGCTTTTTATTTAACTTCTATAAATTGGCTCAGAATTACTGCACTGCTTAGTGGGTATTTGGGACTGCTTCGATTCATTAGCATTTCCCTCTCTTTCTGTCCTCCGAGAGCTGGGGTTTCTCTTTGGACCTGACACTGAACCGGAAAGTCTGTTACACTTTTAGCTCTGTATCTTTTTGCCACCTCATAAGTTGTGCTTGTGGTGTTGGAATTGGTTTTCTTACGGTCAATTATTGAAAAAGGCGTAAAAAAAAAAAGATTTTAAAAAAAAAGGTGATAATTTTAATTGCAGAAAATACCACTCTAACATCTACCAGTCAGATCAACAGGAGTGCTGTGCTTTGCTTCCAGAGCGAACGCCAAGTTGGTATTTTTAAAGCTTTATGTGCGAGACATCAGTCAGCGTTGCCAAACTCGGGTTTAAATTTATACATCCTGGCTCAGCCTCTTTGGGTAAATCCCCCTCCCAGCACAACAAATTCAGCCTCTTTTCCTTATTGCAAATTCTTTTGGCATCGGCTGTCATCATCCCTGCAG
This sequence comes from Eurypyga helias, assembly GCF_000690775.1. Lineage (NCBI taxonomy): Eukaryota > Metazoa > Chordata > Aves > Eurypygiformes > Eurypygidae > Eurypyga > Eurypyga helias. The sequence continues at coordinate 23,456 of NW_010262797.1, forward strand.
TGTAGTCGTTGTCCCTTTATCTGCTCCAGTGACGAACTCGGCGTTATTGTCTCAGTAGAATTATTTCGGGCCAGGTGAAGCACTCGGGTTACCTCTGCGGATGGCACAAACCACGGCGTCTCTTTTGTTGAGTCATCGCTCCGTATGCGTGTGGATAAATAACAGGAAAGGTGGGAAATAACCTGGATAAATTATTTTTAGCACTCTACCATGATGCTGGTGACACACGCGGCAGTAGCCGGAGCCGGGGAGGCAGGGTGGTGTGTGCCGCGGGGTGGGAGCTGTGGATGCTCTGGATCCAGGGCCCCGGCGGTGCCCATTGCTGGTGTCAGCAGCTCAGCCCCGTCGCCTAAATCATGCCATAGGAGCCGCTCCCGCTTTTCTCTCTAAAAATAAATGTGAAGGAAACAATGCCCCGCTCTTTGGCAAGGTGTTGGTAGCGAGGGGCCGCTCGCGTTCGCACGTGAGCGACGCGGTATTGTCCTCGGTGTGCCGTGTCCTCGGTGCCAGCTGCTGTGTCCCACCCTGCTCACCGGTGGCCAGTGGGGCTGGGGTTGTATCCTGCCCCGTGTTGTCCTCCCTCAGGAGGAGTTTGGGTCACGGCTGTAGCTGGGGACAGCTAATCAGTGTCCGTGTGGGGAGAGCTTCTAATGACTTGGGGAAACGAGGAGGGGTTTTTTGACCCCTGCCCATGGCAGGGGGTAGGACTGGATGGTCTTTAAGGTCCCTTCCAACCCAAAACGTTCTGTGATTCTGTGACAGCAAGAAGAGGCAGTGGGAGGCGGGACCCTCCTGGCCTTTACCTCCCCCTCCCATGCTGTCCGTCCCCAGGGCCAGTGTGCCGTCTGTGTTACGAGTTATCCCACCCGGGCTCTCCACTCCCTCGATGGCTCCTGGTGTGCGCAGTATCAAATAACTGATTTCGGGCTACTCTCTGCTTGTATTTTTAGAATAATTGCTATAAACCTTCTTTGGGATTTTTTTTTAAAAAACCACAACAGCC
>NW_010262798.1:0-13948 GCF_000690775.1 Eurypyga helias
GGGTGGTGGTGGGCAAGGGGCATCATATTGAAAAAGCTGTTTATTTCAGATGGGACTGGGTTTTTATTGCATCATATTGAAATAAAAAATATAACTGGAATTGATTACAGCTTATTCAGAGATAAATGGTATGTTCTGAGATCGTACACTTTCACATGGTAAAATCCATTCACTGAAAAAAATAGACTAGTTGGTGATGAGGTTGGTTCATCCAGCTCCAGCTTTTTTGCCCTTAAGTGCAATATGGGGTGGAAATGTGAGTGTGCTGGGTCATTTCACAGAAAAATGGGTGGTAACTTCCCAGATGACTCAGCTGGGAAAAGCTAGCTGTTGGCAAAGTTATTCCCCATCTGCTATATGGTGTCTTAATAAAGCAGTGTAGTAACTATGCAAACATTACTTCTTTTTGCATAATTTCTCATTGATTGCAGTGTAAGACTGGCAAAAGTCTGGAAGGTTAAATATTTGGGCTCCTAGACTCTGCAAATTTTTTTTAAAATTTTCAAAATTTTTAAAAGTTTTTAAAATATGTATGTTGTTGTGTAGTTACAGAGTGCTGTGAGCTGAGGTTTGGTCTTAGCTTTTTATTGTCAGCTGATTGATGCCTAGTACATAATGACCAGAGAGAAAAGGATCAGCAGAGAGATTAAACAGGCATTTCCAAAGTAAAACCATAATAAAATCTTAAGCTTAAATTTATCATATTTTAATGTTTTAGTTTAGGGTTAATCTTTTCTTATTTTGCTTTTGCAATGACCATAAGAAGGCTGGCATGATGGGCATAGCTTTATCAGTTTAGCTCTGTGGCTGCTGCTGTGGATTTCCACATCTAATTTGACTGGACTCTTATCTGAGAAGTTTCTTGTAGATAAGAGCAATACTACAATTCATTATAAGCTGACAGTTCAGTGTCTTTTTCAATATAGTGTGGGAAGATAAAAATGGATAGTGCTAGATGAAAGAAAATCAATCATCAGTATGACACAGCCTCTTTCAGGGGGTTGAAATTTGTAGCTCTGCAGATACAGATGTCATTTTTTCAGACTTTGTCTTGCAGTTCCTGAATCATGTAATTCTCTTTTCATCCATAGGCATGATTTTTATACTCTGTGTAGAAAAACAAAGAGATTTGCAGAGGGGAATTCCAAATGGCTTTCTATTCCATTTTCCTGAGATCATGCTGTCTGTCTTCCACTCTAAAAATGTAGAGGAAAAAGCTTTCTAAGTTACAGCAGGTTATAAATGGCAAGACAAAGAGAGATCATAGAATCATAGAATCACAGAATGGTTTGGGTTGGAAGGGACCTTAAAGATCATCTAGTTCCAACCCCCTTGCCATGGGCAGGGACACCTTGCACTAGACCAGGTTGCTCCAAGCCTCATCCAGCCTGGCCTTGAACACTTCCAGGGATGGGGCATCCACAGCTTCTCTGGGCAACCTGTGCCAGTGCCTCACCACCCTCTCTGTGAAGAATTTCTTCCTGATATCTAATCTAAACCTCCCTGATTTCAATTTGTACCCATTACCCCTTGTCCTGTCACTACAGGCCCTTGTAAAAAGTCCTCTCCCAGCAAGTTTTGTCCAAGCATGAAGTATACGTTGCTACAAAGACTTAGGTCCATGGCTCAAAGCGAAACTATTGTACAGTTCCAAGTGTTTTCCTGCAGGAAAGCTGTGACAATATATTCATAGGGACCTCATCAGCTAAGCTCTTTGTGACATGTGCCTGCCAGTTGTTTTGAGAAATGTGATGGAGAAGCCATGGGAACCATTGGGCAGCTGTTCCTGGCACGACCTTAAGAACAGGATCCTGGAAGTGGGGGGTACGCCTCCACTGAAGTTGGCTTCACAGTGCTCAGTTCTCTCAGGAGCAAACACAAAGAGGGTGTATTTTTTGGATAACAGAGTGACAGGGGAAGGACCAACCCTTACAAAAAACATTACAGGCAGTGCATTATTAGATGGTTCAGAAAAAGTAAATGATCTCTGAGGGACACAGTTTAGAGGAACAGCTTTTATATTTGGCAAGGAAAAAGTGATTTTGACACAAGGAAAAACAAAGGTCTGAATCCGTCGTTGGTGTTAATCGGTGTGACGAATTCAGTGAAACCTTGAAGGGTAAGTGTGCTCTGCTGGGTCATAAAGCCATTGGCATAGTGTGACTTTTTTCACCCTGTGGTTTGTCAGAACCAAAGAGCTAGTGCCAGCTCTGGCGTTTGATTGGGTTTGTTTTGGTTTTGAAGTCATCAAAGTTGAACTGGTGAAATCGGCAGCGGATGGCATCCCTGCATCCCCAGTGAGCATATACTCAGGCTCTCAGCAGCAGCCATGTAATACAAGCCAGCTGGGTATGGAGTGTGCTGCTTACAGTGCTCAAAAGCTTTCATGAAGTCTTATCTTGCTCAGGTCTTACTATGTCTCACTGCTTTAACAAGCACACGCCAAGTGACACTGACTTTCAGAGGCGTGCTCGTGTCAGCTCCCATGGGCTTGTGCACTGCTCTTAAACCACTCTGCCTCATTTTCACATGTAATGGAGAAAAGCTTATGGTTCCGCCGGTGTTTCGTAAAGAACACTTTGATAGAGTCATCGTGGCTAGCTGTAAAACAGTGGGAGTCTATCTACACTTCAGTTGCGTCTTCATTCACTTGAAAATTAACGTGGAAGGATGCAGGAGGGTTGCACGGGTGCTCTGTGGTATTCAGTGGTATGCACTGAGTAACACGTATGTGCCATCTGCCTGTGCTCCGATCAAGTACAACTGGTAAACCTTAAAAAGAGCAGTTGGCTACATTTGTAGGCTGGGGTCTGTGGTATTGCTTTTTCTCTGCTTTGTTTCCTCCTTGCTTATGTTTCCTCAGGCATCTGTCAAGCTCCTTCTATCTGAGAATGTTTTTGTGACCTTGGGATCTTCTCTGCTGCTGCTGAGGGGCAGCCCGCAGCCCCACCTTGGCCCCCAGCCTGTCAGTTTTACCATTTCCAAAGTGGATTTAGAGAAACAGTTTCTCTGCCATCACAAGCTACTCAGTTTGCAAACATGGAAATCTTTTTTTTCTTATTTTTTCCAGAAACAAATACCTCTTCTTTTGCATTTTTTGGAGACAGGCATTAACCATTGTTTCTATCCAGAGCAATGATAAACAACGTTACGTAGTTGATCAGCTCTAGCACAAATTTAAGCATTAGTACTGTAACAGATGGAAGAAGTGAATATATGGCTGTTTTTCTTTTTAGATGATACATCAGCAGCCTAACCCAGGCATACATTATGAGTATATCATTCCAGGAGACAATGTCATTAGTCCTCAGTTGCTTGCTCACAGGAGGCCAGGTAAAATGCCACTCTTGCCTATTATTAAACGCATTTTGTTACTTAATAAGCTAATTGAGACATTCATACTGTTAAAGTTGTGTAAATGCTGCCATTGATGTGGGAGAGACCCAGAATTTGGCCCTACGTGCTGAAAGAGAAGTCTGCATAGATTCTGTAACTTGGGTGAATTGATACTGGCGAGGGTTATTTATTCTGTAGCAAGGAATCTGGTCACATATTTCTTCTTTCAGTAACAATTTTTGTTGTTAACATGTTAACCATGGCTTTGCATGAACTGGAGTCTTGTAACCATGTCTCAGAAATTAACTAGGACATTATTTTTCTCTTCAGAGTTTGAGATAATTTGAAACAACCCTTCACATTTTTTTTTCCTCTCCCAACTGGAGAGGATCAAACACAAAACTGTTGCCTTCCCAAGTTAGAATCTGGGCAGCTCGTGCTCCTGACTGAGCTGTGGATATGTGCTGTGCGTACTGCTGTGAAGTTCTGGAGCACGGTAGAAAGTTTGCAAGCGAGTTTGGTCCTGCTTTTAATGTTGGTGACTTGCCTTGGCAAAAGTCCAAGCGTGTTTCCAGTCTGTAACAAGGAGCAGCTGTGTTGTGACACCGGGCGGCACTGAATACAGAGCATGGCACACACAAAAAAAAGCCTTGGGAGATTTTGACACCGGGTGCACTAACTCTACAGTATGTTTGGATATTTTTCAATTTGTAATGTATTTGCTGGCTGAGACGTGGTTATCTTAGTTTAAAACAACACAACCTTTGCAGGGCACTATTAGGAGGTCTCTGCATAGCAGATTAAAGCTACTTTCAAGTTTAGTGATGCTGCAGTTGTGATTATTAGTGGATGAAAACATCGCCTGATATCTGCAAGTGAGGCTCATTATTTTACTTCTTTTGTTATTGTCCATCATCAGGGGAGCCCTTGAATGGTCAGTTAGGAATGCCAGAAAGTACAAATCATGAGGATGAGGATTTGCATAGGGGGACAGACACTCTCACCGGACAGGCAGCTGGAACTTTTCCAGTTATCCAGCCAGGAAGATTTCCTTCTCATCAGCCAGAAAACCAGGTGCCTGCTGTTCAACCACCAAGACAAAACCGAGAACACAACTGGAAACAGGTTGGAAAAACTGAGTGCACTACTACATGTGGGAAAGGTAAGTGCTTCATACACCGTGCTCAGAAAAAGGTGACACACGGGAGGGTTCCACTGTGGGAGAGGAGAAGCAGGGAGGGAAGAAGCAATGTGACTATTCCAGCAGCTCTTGTATGCACAAAGCATTGCTGGGCATGTTGGTTTGTTATCTTACAAACAAAAAGCACCTCAGCACTATTATGTGTGCTTATATTTAAATCAGTAGAAACAGCAAAATTAAAAATCTGAAATAACAAGTATGTAAATTAAAAGGTAATATATGGCATTTGCCTCTGAAAGGAAATATTTCAGGATTTTATGGGAAGCTGCTCTCACTCACACCCTTGATACACAGTGGCTTTCCTCAACATTCTTTGGCATTCTTTATCCTTCCATTTGGCCTCTCCAGCTTTGTTGGATAGACCCTCAGTGCTTTTTGTGGCTTTGTCAACAGTTCTCTGTTCTTTATGGGAAGGTTTCACAGTGATTCCATCAGCCATATCTTTGCCACAGAGGATGTTGCTGGAACAGCAATAATGTGACTTCAGAAAACTGAGGTTTTCCTATGGGAGAAGTGGGAAGGAAGAGGGATGGAAAGGGGCTGGTAATTACTGAGCTTTTGGGATGTGATGAATACACTGCTTTGTGCTTGCCAGATTAATCTTTGCCGTAAGACATTCACAGTGACCACAGATTTCTTAATGTACAGCACAAGCAATTATTTGCAAGAGTTAAGTTTTTGTGATAGTAAAAGTGAAATCTTTTGTACTATGCATAGCCACTCATCACTATCCCTAAAAAATCACAGGGCTTTGAAATAAAGACATACCAGGGAGTGACTCTGCTGCCTGTCACCGGTTCATGTACATTGAGAACATTCGCTCCCTAATTAGTTTGAGAGGATGAGAGGACACTGTGAATTTGGTCCAAGGCCAGATAAGTGTCCATGTGATAGCTAGAGCTAAAACCTTCCAGCAATGTTGATAGCTGTCAAGGTTGTTGTTTAGCAGCAATCAGCAAGTATCACCAGCGAGTGTCTGGGTTATCATGTATGTGGTGAATTTTAGTATTGAAATCAGGTAATTCATGATGCAGTTGCAGGAACACATCAGATAAGTGTATCTTTCCTTTACATCATAGAAGTGTTGGTTCTATTTCCTATGGACCTTAGGGGCATTTGAACATAATTCTTACTGTTTCTTCAGAGATCTGATAGCTTGTGGCAGTGGTATTAATGAAATCAAAATGATGATAGCAGAATTGTAGGAGAACAGAATTCAAAGAATATCCTTCAGCTTCCTATGCAGCTTAAATTTACTCCATGAAATTTAGCAAGAGAACTCTCAGAAATGAGTATCTCTTTTCCCATTATTTGGAGAACATTTGAGTGTTCTAAACAAGTTAAATTCAAGAGAAACTGGACCTTGAGAACAGGATCCTGACACTGTTGAGAGCGGATGAACATTCCTTGTGATCTTGGTGTGAAAAGCCTGTGTGAATCTCTGATGCCCCTAAGGTATCAGGGTCAAACTAGGTTATACAGGCTGATAAAAAATGGAGTGAAAAATCAGAAAAATCTTGTACTATCTAAGGCTTTGTTTTCATTTTGTATGGCTCAGTATAGGACACTTTCTTCTTTTTTCCGTGTTTTCGTCCTTTCTAAATCTTCAGATTGATGCAGAAAGGTAGGTGATGCATGGTCTGTCTGTCTCTTTTTTTCTTTTTTTTTCTTTTTTTTTGGGTTTTTTTTTTGTTGTTGTTGTTTTTCAAATGAACCTGACAAAGCTAAATAACCGAAGGAAATTTTAAGTTGGAAGAAGAAAGAAAGAAAAAAAAAAAGTACTGTTGTGCTTTCTAAGGAAAAAAGGAGGATAAATTGACAGTTTTGATGAAAAGCTGTGAGATTTCAAGGCACTTTTCGGTGAAACATTGGCTTGGGGGGGGGGAAAAAAGACTATTATCATTTATTGAAAAAGGGAAAATGCTTCCTATGAGAACTGCCACCAGCTCTTGTCCCGGGTTCCATTTAAGATGAGTGAGCCAATAGATCTGCTAGAATTTGGACAGTGTGGAAACTGCTACTGCATCCTTTCAGGGAAGTGAAGTAGCACATCATCCCTCTCTGTTCTGAGAGAGGGCTGGTGAGCACCAAATGCCTCCACTCCTGGAGCCACAGGAAATTCGTTCAAATTTTGTCTGAAAGATCTTGCAGGAGTACTGCCTCACTTCACCACCTCTGAGAACAGCCTGTGCCTTAGAGCTGTTATCTACACCTCAGAAATTACTTGGGATGTGCAGTTTGTTACCAGTCCTGGGAGCATCTTTGTTACGTTTTTAAAGAGGAATTAGAAAGGAGGCTCAAGAGTGCAAACGGCTGTTTTTTTCCTTAGAGTTCAGAAAATGTAATAGCTTCTTCTGAAGTATTAGTGTACGTTAGCTGGTGAGATAGAAAGCATTACTTTTGATAGAATTAAATTCTTGGACAAATATAGCTTTAGTGGGAATTGTAATTTTAAATTTTCTATCCTGAAATTGAAGTGTGCCAGCCAGCAGTTACCATCAAATACAGCCACCCTTATTTTATTTAAAGTCATAATTCAGAATTACTACAGATCTCTGGTGCAATATTTATTTTAATACATGGCTAATTTATTAGTCTCTTTTCTTTCTGTTTCTTGAAGACAAGTCTAAGTTACCTGCTGGTTGCATGACAGAGGAAATCGATTTCAGTAAACCCAGGATGAGAGGTTCAAATTCTTAGTTTCAAAATATGATAATACAATTCAAAACATCTTCTAGCAGTTACTAACTGTAGAGATTTCGAGCCTCTAGGAAGTAAAAAACATGGAGCTAATTAACCACAGATCTGAGACAAAGACTGCAAGTTCAAGTGGACAATTAGAAATGGAAAGCTGGAGAAAACTGATCTTCAGTGCAGTGACCTGAGACTTGTAGTGTTGATGTTGTTATTGATCCAGTGTCACTGACAGTGCAGCCTTTAGTAAATGCACATTTGAGGTATGTAAGCTTTAACTGTTACAGCCTAGCCCTTTTCTACAGGCTTTTTTAGCCACAAATACCAACAAAGATGCAGCTGAGTTTTCTGTGCGAATTGCCTAGGCCTTCTAGGCAAGATGGGACTTCTTTTTGCCTTTGACTCAGAGGCATGGCAGGTTTTTTTGTACATGTGCAGACATAGATTTTGATTGAAGGAAATCTGTTTTGTGGAAAGATGAAGCCATTGTATTGATCACCTGTGCCCTGCTTCTTTCCATCTTGCCAGTAACATGGAAAAAAACCACTTCTCTGTCATCTTTCTGATGCTTGGTCTAGAGACACTGTTGTACGGGGTTCATTCTTGAGATGGAGTGGCAGCTTTCCAGGGTAAACCTAGGTGTTTCAGACAAGTGCAGTGTCAGCGTGAGCAATATGAGTTCTGTTGAAAAAGGGCTTGTTTAAACCCCCCCATGTTTTGGGGTTTATTTCATTCTGTTTCTGATTGCAGACACTGAGAATTAGGCATTTATGACTGTCTGCAGGTTGTACACTGTATTTCCCCCAATTTGGAAGTATATTGTTAATATCAAGGTCAGTCAGTATATTTTTACTTTAAAAATACAGTCTTATCCAGAATGGTCATAATTCATCCGTGCATTTCAGAGGCAAAATGACAAACATGAAATCTGAGAAGGAAAGCATTCCAGGAAAGGTTTGTGGGAAGAAGTGTAAACTGTGCATCTGCTGATCTGGTTGAAAAATATCCCACTTGTGCTTATTTCATTCTGTGGAAGAAGGTTAGGTCTAACCTAAGCAAAACATTCCTCTTTCAGTTCAGAGCTCGTTTTCCTGCTCATGCTTTCTTTCTCTGTGTCATTCTGAATATCTGCACCAGTAAAGCTGCAGTACCAATAAAGAGTCATTCGGAGTTACTTGTAGGATAGCCTAAAACAACTACAGTCACCCCATTTTTAAGCCGGTGGGTGTAGCGTCGAGTGGTTGAACTGGCAGTTGTGGGTTGTACCTTGAGCACTTCTCTTTGGCTGAGCCCTGTTTCTCTTGTAACTAAATGACTTCTATTACCATGGAGGTGTCCTGTGCCGTTGCTGTACCACACTGAGAGGAGGGGTTGCTGCCTCTCTACATGGTCTAATCACGGCAGAGGGAGAATCATCAGACTTCTGTAATGCTTTTTAAAAAGAAAAAAATTTTGCTAGTCTTTCTTTTGCTGTTTATGCACTTCTAGAGTTGCCTTTCACATATCTTGCCAGATTCAACTCCAGATGGACCTTGCCACTCCTAACACCATCTCTGCACGATCAGACAGTATCTGTACTCCTCCGGGATCACCTACGCCTGCTTACATCTCTTCTATGTCTAAGTTTAGTTGGGAGCTCCTTGCTTACCTATGCAGGTTTCCTGCCACCCTTGCTTGATTTCCTTGTCCAGACAGACCTTTCTTGAGCATGGAGGAGGTGTTCTCTGAATATCAACTAACTCTCCTGGACTCCTCTTCTCTCTAGGGCTTTATCCCATGGGATTCTTCCAAGCAGTTCTCTGACGTAGTTTGGGTCTGCTTTTCTGAAATTCAGGGTTGTGGTTCTGCTTTTGCCATGCTCCCTTCTTTCACAGTCCTGAACTCTGGCATTTCATGGTCACTGCAGCCAAAGCTGCCCCTGATTTTCACATCCTTGACTTTTTCTTCCTTGTTTTTACGTATCAGGGGTAGCAGAGCATCTTTCCTGGTTGGCCTCTCGATCACCTGTGGGTGGAAACTTGTTAATGTACTCCAACTTCTCACTTACCAAATGCACACAGGCATGGTAGCCCCTTGCTCTCTGTTACCATTTTGGTAGTCAGTTTGCAGTAGTAATAGAAGTGGACTTATGGCTTTTTGCTCTAGCATGAAATTTATTTAAAGATAGAGCATTAAATACAGATAGTAATTTTCAGAGAGTCTGTAGTCTACAGTAATGTTTAACCTGTAAGCTTATGAATCTTTTCTTTTTGAAAAAGGTAAAGTGGATAATATTCTCATGTGTTTACTCCCCATGAAACTCTAAAGTAGGGATGCTCAGTCTCTTTCCAGAAGCGCAACAGAGTGACTTCCACTTGGCTGCATCTTTTTTAAATGGCCTGAATACTTCATGTTTGCACTCTCTGCACTATAAAGTTGTCATACAGACCAAGGAACATGTTTTCTCAGCCTTTCTTCCCATGCCATGCTGTACTTTCTATATACTAAGGACTTCCTTAATACTGAAGTGTGAACAGTATAGCACACAGCTCACATTTGGAAATTCTGCATAAAATCTTAGTCTGTATTTCCTGTTGTTAAGTTATGCTTTTCCTTTCTGCATCAGTGTTGGATGCTACTGTTGTGGCTTTTACTGCAGAGTCTTTTGCAATGCATCACCTAATTTTCTTCTTCATTTCAGGGTCACAGTACCCAGTTTTCCACTGTGTCAACAGAATCACTCACGAGGAGGTATCTGAGAGTTACTGTGACAGCAGCACCAAGCCCATTCCAGAAGAGGAGGCCTGCAACCTCTTCCCATGTCCAGCTTTGTAAGATACTACAATTTAAGTGAAGTGAAATAAGCCAATGTCATTGAGGTTTTGCATGTGAAAGAGGCTACACAGGAAACTGGTTTGAACTTTTGAGTGCTCTGCACTTGTGTCATGAAGTGTAGTGGTTATCATTTCTTCAGTTGTTGGTGTCTGCCTTCCTCCTCACAGGGAGCAGTAGCATTCAGAGAAGGCAAAAGAGAAGTTGGCAACAAGTGAGTTTAGTAGTTTCTCCAAATCTGTGTGATTGTTGAGGCACACACACTACACATGGTCTCCCTATGGGTATGTTTTTTCAAATGACAAGGCTTCTGCATGTAGCTGTCTAAAGAAGAGGCTCTGTGGCTTATGTCACACCACATTGGATCAGTGTGCTGTAGCACCCACCTGTTCATTCCATGGTGTCACTCTGAACGATGGGATTAGTCTGATAGTGCTCACTACAGCCCCCTCCTAAACTTCACCTCTCTTTTCTGGAATTCAGTAGTTCTTCAGCTCGAAGTCTGGATTCAGAAATGGCAGTCCTTGTTTTCAGCACAATAATACAACCAGCTCAGGTGTGATTTCCTTCTGAGAAGACACTTGCTCTCATGAGACTGTGACTTATGGCTGAGCAACTTCTTTTAAATAGGTCAAAAAAACCCCAGAAGGTCAATTCATTCAGGGTGTATACCAAGAGCAAAGGGTTAAACCCAGCTGCCATTATAGCAACTTTATATCAGCTCAGCAGCTGTATTTTCAATCTCTCTTGTGGTTACATTTTTTAGTTCTCTTCTGAGCAGCAAAACTTATCCCTTATCCCAGGGAAGTTTCTAATGGTCTAAGTGCAGTTACCGTGTTAGAGATGCCTGACAAGCAATTTCCTGGTGCATATTGAATACTTGGGAACTTCTGAGGCCGTTTACTTGGAGATGTCTTCTCTCACCAAGTATATTTCTCGCCTCTTTCTTTCTAACAAGTCATATTAATTCAGCTTCATCTGTATAGACAGGGTAATATCAAGACTATAAACAAAGATATGTAAATATTTATTAAAAAGAATACAGAGATATCGCTTGATCTCCAGAAGAGATCTGAAATAAAATATGTGAACTGTTCAGATACTTCCCTTATCTGTGTATGTCTCCGTGCTTGAAATGAAAACCGAAAAGAGAAAATGACACATTTATACACAATTGATTAAATAGAAACAGTGAAATCTTGGAATGAGAAGAATATGTCTAGGGATTTTTTTAAATCTAAACTTAAATATATTTATTTATTGCTTATATTTTGCTATTTCAGTTTTACTGATCATGAATGCCCAGATGCATTATATGATTTTTGTGGTATTATCCTTTTTTAGACCCTTTGCTGCAGAAAAAAATTACACAACACAAATTTTTGGGAAGTGTCGTTAGCACAGTAATACATATAATAGAGAGATTCTTTTAAAAAAATCAAACAGCTATTAGTGGCTTACTTAATATTTCCAATATGTCTTGAAACCACAAATTATGCAATCTGCATGCTTATTATTTTCAACCACTACAGGTAGATTGGTTGCAAGTATACAACATTGCCTTCATAAAGGATTGTTCTGCATGCAGAGGCTTAAGTGTTATTTTCTTATGAGATTCTGTACCAGCATCAGAATCATGGCATTCGAGTTCTGTTAAGATCAGTATTAGAGGCATTTTTACTGGAAAAAAAAGCGACCTTTGGGTTTTTTTCCCCCTCTTTAGCTGGGATATAGGGGAGTGGTCTGAGTGCAGCAAAACGTGCGGCCTTGGTATGCAGCACCGACAGATCTTATGCCGGCAGATGTATGCCAATCGTACCCTGACAGTTCAGCAGTACCGCTGTCATCACCTGGAGAAACCAGAGACAACCAGCACTTGCCAGCTGAAGATCTGCAGCGAATGGCAGATCAGGACAGAGTGGACTTCAGTAAGTACGATCGATTAATGTGGGGCGTAAAATCTCAGAAATGAATGAGAATTTTCTTCCAGGTATCACTAATCAAACATGGATTTTTTATTTTTTTTTTGCTTAAAACATGAAAGTGGAATGTGAAAAGCCTTGGAAATATGTGAATCTTAGTGCAAGAAAACCCTGATCAATTATGACCATTAAAATTCACTGTTCATAACCAGAAAGAAGCTGGGGAAAAAAAAAAAAGCAGCTTGATAGCACTAAACTCACAGATGTGTGTGTATGGAAGTACACAAGCTTCCTGAGCAATGCTTTTTCTTCTACACTCTATGGAGTAGAGTTGGGAGAGTCCTGAAGGGTTTGCCCGTGGTGGCAAACTTCCTGCTCTTTCTCATAGTGTGTGTAGTTTAGTTCCAGGAATTATTTAACCTCATGTAAGTATGAAAGGTAGAGTCAGTAGTTGCTGGTTTGAGGCAAGACTTTCAGATAGATGTGGATGGTTCAATTTTTAGCTTTAATTTCTGTGTTGCTTACAAAAGGGTTGGCCAACCTGATGACTTTCCTAGATACTTTCATTGTGTGAAAGAGAATATACCCTGGTGTTTTAGGTGTAGTGGTAAAAAAAATCTCAGTTAGCCATGAAACAAAGCAAAAAAGAATTTGAGTTATGTGGGTGGATAGACAGTGAAAAATTCCAGCTTCAACCCTGAACCTAAACCTTCTCTTTCTTTTCTACTGAAGTGCTTCCTTGTCCCTAATTCCCCCAGCCTGTGCTGGAAGGCATGTCGCAGCACACAGTGGGTTGTGCATGGGTGAGCTGCTCTGGCAAGTAGCAGCACAGCTTTCCATCCACATGGTCACAGTAGGCCAGAGAGTCTTGCAGCAGACTTCGCGTGGCTTTATAGTGGGTCTTGCCCCATGGTAAAGCCTTCTGTGAGTTAACTCCCTCAGTTGCTGCATTTCTGAGGCCAGTGGTGGCATTGCTAACTTCCTTATAATGAAATGTCTGTGATATGTTCATATATTCCTGATAAAAATATTAGAAATACCTAGACAGATGAATGTAAAGATATGTTGGTGGCTTAATTCATTATTCATGATAAATTAAAATCCATGTGGAGATAAAAGACACAAAAATTAATATTAAAGGTAAAATTTTGGTGATTTCATTGTGTTGATGGTGAGAAAGGGGAGCTGGTTTTGTGTGTTGTTGCATTTTGTGAAGTACTTCAGTGTACAGACCATTTGGAGTTTTACTGCATATGATGAATCAGGCTAAACAAATGCTTTAGAAATTGTAGCTGGTTAAATATAAGTGTAATTTCAATAAAATCTTGTGATTTATTTCCTCTTTGAAGTAAAATTAAAGTTCTTAGCATGAGGAAGATCCAAGCCATCATAAAGAAAAGAGCACTTGAGTTTGCAAACTGTTTCAGTAGAACATTTATTTGTGTTTGTGCTTACTGAACAGGTCTGTGATCTTGAAAGTAAGCCCACCTTCAGATTTTCACGTGCTTACCTTTTTTTCTGACATACAAATGTCAACAACTTTGATTAGAAAAAATGGCATAGTGGTAACTTTACATTTGGAGTCAGCAGAGTAGACTTGGAGAGTAACTCTGGACAAATTGTCCCCTTTGTGCCGTATGGAACGGGGTATTTGCTTTTATTAGTATTTTGCTATTTAATGACCTCACACATCTAGTCGGGGTTTTGGCCAGTGTTCTAGAGTGAACAGTTGAAGAAATAGCTGCAGTTGGAAGATGAAGTCTGTGAGGTAGCTGGCTGTAGGGAATATATTTCACACGATCAGTAACTTTGGCATGTAAATATAGTACACATGATTAAGCACTGGAAAGCAAAACCAAAGAGGCTGCCTTTGGAAGCTCTGCTGGGTAGCCTTGTCTGCAGGTACTAATGCATTCTTATCCCCTGTTCCCAGCAATCTAGAGTAGTTGTGTAGCCTCTGTGGATGGCTCAGGAGGAATGAGTG
>NW_010262798.1:13979-36761 GCF_000690775.1 Eurypyga helias
AGCTGTACGTTCCCAGGTCCCAGCTAAACCACTGCAGTTCGTGCATGGAGTCCTGACGCAACCTCCCTTTTGTTACAGTGTTCAGTGCCTTGTGGAGTGGGGCAGAGGACCCGAGATGTGAAATGTGTCAGCAACCTTGGAGACATTGTTGATGATGAGGAATGTAACATGAAGCTGCGGCCAAATGATATTGAGAACTGTGACATGGGTCCCTGTGCCAAGAGCTGGTTCCTTACAGGGTGGAGTGACAGGGTAAGGCTTCTCGTTGTCTTTGTGCTGCCAAATCTTTAAAACAGCCTAGGTGCATCAGAATTTAAAAAAAAAATACATCTCTGTCCAGCCATAAAAGGACTGATGTTATTTTCCGTGTTTATCCTTGATTTGTTAAACGGCCAAGGGCAAACAAAACATAACAATCCCAAGGGCATCTTGAGTTTGTGTTAGATAGAAGAATGCATAGAAAGGGCAAATGTGTGGGTACATGGCCAAACATCTGGATTTAGAATTGGCCCTGTGTCTGAACTTCCCAAAATATTGGGTGTGCTGAGATTTATTATTCTGCCTTGCTTAGCCCCGAGTCTCAAAATTCAGACTCTAAAACTTTCTACTGTTTTTTTTTAAGGGATAGAAGTTTGAGATCTGGGTTTATGTTCAAGCCATAAAATAATTATCCTATAGCTGTGAAAAGAGGGGAATAACTTAATAAACTCAAGCAAGGTTGATTGAGGCTTTTGTACTTTGTGAACATGGATGTATTTTTTTATTCCAATGAGTCAGATTCTCCAGAGGTGATTTACCTTGTTTCATGACTGGGCTCCGGGTTGTTCAGTATTGATATTTATTTGCTTTCATTAAAAGGCTGATGAACATGGTGTAAGAAAAGCCTGGTATTTTGGTCCCTCTTGTGGATGCTTGCATATCAGTTTCATCTGTAGACAAGTGAGCCTTCAGTCCAGAAAATCCTGATTGCATCTCCCTTTGACTAGTTGTTTTGGCAGGCAAATAATATAATTTATCCTTGAAGCTCTAAGATTACCTTGATAACTTCATTGATTAATTATTTAGGTCATTTTTTGGTAGTATCTCTGAAATGTAGGACAGGTACCTGGTATGTCACATAATTTGAAAAAGGCTGAACAGACTCTTGCTACAGTTCAAGGCCTGCAAAATTTTCAGCCTCCAGACAACTCCTAGATTTTGTAAAGAAAAAAAAGTATACACTAATAAATCTTTGTTGTTGTCAATTGAACTTTTTTTTTTTCCAGTTGTTGCTCACTCAACAACAGCACAGACAGAAAGTTACCAGGTAAAGTATAGGTATTAGTGCAAATGGCAAAGATTTTCCTGTAGGGGAAATGCCAGTACCCTTTTTTTGTTAAGCTTGTAGAGCTGTTCTGTGTACAGTGCCATGAAAGTTGTATTTTAGAGTAAGTGAGAAAAATGCATTCTACTCTCAAAGACGTATTTCTTGAAAAACTGGCCCAGGTACTATCAGCTAGTGCAGCTCCTCCATGTAAAGCACATGCATTCTAGTGAAGACGTCAATATTTTCCTAATTATTCTGCATTGATATTTTGTCCTCTTCAGAACTGAAAGTAGTTTTTGTAGCTGAAAGATATGACTGTAGAACGTTATCATGTTTATTTATATGTATTAAATGGCACAGAAAAGTGAAGCAGGTAATGTGGAAAATGTTGGA
The DNA here is from genome assembly GCF_000690775.1 of Eurypyga helias. Taxonomy (NCBI): domain Eukaryota; kingdom Metazoa; phylum Chordata; class Aves; order Eurypygiformes; family Eurypygidae; genus Eurypyga; species Eurypyga helias. The sequence continues at coordinate 15,679 of NW_010262798.1, forward strand.
GTTTTTTCTTACCACAAAGGTTTTAGGGTCATAGAGTAAAGAATGGATTTTGTTACCTTCTCAGCTTATATAAGTGTACAAATTAATTTCTTCCAAATGCTTGCTACTGTCGTTGGCATTATTCACCATCACTTCTGCCAGCAGCGGGTTTGGGGTTGGATTCACAGAGAGAATGGAAGGAACAGCTTATTTCAGGAAAGAGTAGACTGAGGCTAGAATGTGCAGAATCTTCTAAGGTTTGCACATACCTTATAACTCGGATGCTCACAGTCGTTCCCTGGCAGTGATTCCAGTGGAAGTCAGTGTGATATAGGAGTAGTCAGTAGCTTTGCAAACTCAGGCCTTTGGCCACTGGCTTTCTTCTTATGCTTCTCAAGGGTTGTCTTTCAGAATCAGAAGTCTCTCTTTGTAGAGGAGTGTGTTCCTATTGAAAGACAAGAGGAAAATTCTGTCACGGAATAGAAATGGGCATTCCCAGGTGTATGGACTTCGCGTGTTAATTCCCCCAAACAATTCCTTAGAAGTACATTAAGCCAAGCCACACTTCAGCAATAAGCGTAGATCAGCGATGGACAGCCACAAGTGGTTCAGATAAACAGCCAGAAGTTCAAATGCTTAAAGGAAGCTTGTTCAAACCTCTAGAGCCCGCAAAACGGTGGTGGAAATCTCACAAGAACAGACCTTCTTTGTGAGATTTATTACATGCCTACTTCAAGTCCCAGCTGGAAATACCACAGAACAGTCTTTCCCATTGTATTTTGACATTTCAGCCGTGGCTAGAAATAAGAGGCAAAAAACTTCTAACTTTTGAGAATGTTGGAACTTTGAAATGTTTGAGTTCAAACTTGGTTACAGCCATAAGAGAAGCCTGGCCTGTACTTTTCTGAAACAGTTTTGCAAACACTTATTGTGTGGTGTTGTACATGCAGCAGGTAGAGATTTCCAGAGGCCTGTCAGAGATGGGTTTGGCATCTCTTTCAGCATTCTCTCTTTCAGCAAGGGATACAGCAAACTTCCACGTCCGGATTTATGTGATGCACAGGGCATTACAATATAGCCTTGGTTCATTAGCGAAACATCAAGAAAAAGCACAGTAACATAAAAATTATGATTGTTTTTGCTGCCCACAGATTTTCAATTTCAAGGTTTGATAACTGTGATGTATATTTGTGCAGAATTTGACAAGGATATTCCTTAACACAGGAAGAGAAAGAGATGACTCTTAAGAAAAGGATGGGATCTAATTTAGGATTGGTGGAAAGATTTTGAGTTTTCTTATTTTACTGAAACCTTGCAAAGTTTGAATTGATCCACATCCATGCTACTTGCCTTCATTTTCACTAACAGTTTCTGTGGTTCTGAATTTGAAGATCATAGCGTTAAATTTCCCTAAATGTCACTTCCGCAGTACGACATACGTGCACTTACAAACCTGCAGAGTGCACGCAGAGTTGTGTACAGCCGTTGATTCTCCTTCCCAGGGTGGGCTGTATGTAGCTTTACTCCGTAAATAGCACCTGGCTGCCTTCTTGCCATGTTCTCCTGCCTAATTTTCCCACAACATGTATTTATGTATTTTATGGCCCACCTGTTTCCCCCCATGGCATTGACCTTCTTGGATTCAGTTTCTGCACAGAATGATTCTTTATACATGTCATTAATCCCAAGTAATTAAAAAACCCCTCCATGATCCTAAAGTAACACAGTTCTTGACTTATTCTGATAAACAGGTATCAGAGTCCATTGTGTGTATGTTACACACACTTTTGGCTTGCAAAGCTTATGAGTTGTATGGCTGCCATGTGCACACTGGTGGAACACGTGGAGAAGGAAGAAAGGAAGGAAGGAAAGAAATTCATCCTTAAGAAACAAACCCCTAATTTCTGAAAAATATATATATGCTCTGGTATTTGTCTCTGAAGTAAGTCTAAACACCATATTCTGATATCCCTAAGGCTCAGTCTTGGAGAAACTGAAATTTTTACTCATTTCAAGGGGAAAGATTACAGGTTAAAAGTCTCTACCAGCAAAGTGAGAGTCATCTTCCTTTGTAGGTGCCTGTCTTTACATTTATGGCTCCATCTTGAGTATAAATAAGAGAATTAACTGAAGTTTCATGGCTTTGCTTTCTACGTGATCTTTTGACCCCTTTTGATTATAGAGGGTCTGGACAAACTTGTGTGATATTTTTATGTGCATTTGTAGAAAGATGGGTTCCTGTCTCGTAATTCTCTGAAGATGTCACACTGCGTTAAAACGGCAGAGTTCCACCGAGCTGCACTCGTTAATCAGGAGAGTGAAGCTGGTGAACCCTACTGAACTTAGCAACAGAAGTGGATTGATGGGAGCAGATGAGATTCTTGCAAACATTTCACATGACTGATTCTTTGACAGCTCTAATTGCTGGAAAGTTTACTTCTCCTGTGGGTCAGAAGCGGGAAACTGCCTTCTCCTGATTTACAGCAATGGGAGACTCACCAGTGTTTCCTTCCAGCTAACCGGAGCATTCCCCTCTTGCATTTTTGTTTATTACTCATTGCCATCTCCTCTGTTCATTTGTTTCTCATTTCATGTTTAGAGCATACTTAGAAAAGAAGCCAAAATACAAACAATTCTTAGATGTTAATGAGATTCTGAAGCCAAAATAAGATCTTGGGAAGAAAGAAAAAATGCTGCACATCAGGGAACAAAATCAAACAGATCAAGCGCATGCTCTGGATTTCACTCTTCATTAAAAAGAGTAACAGCGATGCTTCTGTAATATCTTCCATTAGAGCACTGTGGTATGCCTCATAAAAATCAACACTTGCTTCCTCACAGTCTTACATCATTGCCCAACACGTACAAGTGGATTGGTGACCGGCTAAATGTGGAACCATGGACGAACATTGTAGCCCACACTCTTCTTTCACTGTTTTTATTTAAATCTGGATAGCTCACGTGAAATCTCCTGGATTCTGTTAGAAAAAAACAAAGGAAGAGAGACCACCACGGAGCTTGTGCAGGCGTTTCATTATTTTTGATTATCAATGTTTATTTGTTTTCAGTATAAAATGAAAACAAGATAAAATACCCCTCTCCATTGATTTCATGTGGGAATCATATGGAAATAGAAGTTTTGCATTCTTTATGTATAAATACGTAACTCACTCCATGAGTTTCAATGAAACACAGAGCCAGGAGAGTTTTGAAGGAGGCAGAGAAGGCTGTTTTCTTCTCTAGAGCTGGCCTCCCATTGCCACGACTCAGCTGGTTTAGATGCACGTCGGAAGGCAGGGAGGAGCCTTGCAAGCTACGGCCCACTGTGTCCCTGCTGGGTCAGCAGGGCAGGCTCCTAGGTGACAGGGTGGGGGCAAACGAGAGTGTGGATTATCAGGCAGGTCCAGGGTCAAGCTGGAAGTGAGTCCAAGGGTGAGGGATCGAGGAGACCTGTGCCCAGGCTGGGGCTGGGTACAGGGATGTCTTTGATAAAGCTTAGACAGGGACTGACAGACCAGGAGACCCTGGGCCCTGGGCAGGGGGGTTTGGTGAGGCTGGTCAGGGCCAGGAAGGCATATTGGTGCACTCAGGGCCTGAGAAGTCCTTACAGCTCTTAAGGCAAGTGATATTTATTACATTAGCCAGAGCAGTGAAGAGGTCTGTTCCCTAATGTTACTTACTTCAGAAAGCATTAGTAATATGCAGGTACCAACAGTGTTTGGAGCTACACGTAAGGGAAGTAAAAGTGCATATGTAGAAGCAATCATGATCCAGCTAAGTGTCCAAAAATTCTTAGACCATATTTCAAAACTTTTGTTACCATGGATCTGCTAGACTAAATACAGGGTCGTTTGACTTCTGATCCAGCACCTACTGTGTGCATAGATGCACTCCAAAGGGAAATAACTGAAATCCAGATATCAGAAAGTGTTTTGGCACTACATAAGGATATTTTTTAAGAAATCAGGGCTGCTCTCAATGGTTTTATGTCCTTTGAAAATATGTCCCGAGTCTTGGAACTGTGGCAGAAGCAAGCTTCTGAAATACAATTCTTAGTTTATTACTGGGAAAACAAAGGTTACATAATCCTTCTAAAATCCCTTCTGAAAGGGATTTTCTCAGAGTAGGTCAAATAATACTGAGGAGTTTCATAAATGTATTTCAAACACAGATCTTAATTTTTATTTTTTGTAGTAGTATAACGTCAGGAGATGTGATTCCTAAAGTTTACTGTCTTGTGGGGAATAATTGAAATTATGAAGGTTAAAGTGTGGTAGGCAGAAATCCTGCACAAATGGGGATGTTTTACTGGAACTCAACTGGAGGTAATTTAAAAATTTAATTAAGGCTAGCAATGGTGCTGAGACCTGGCTGAAAGGACTCTTGAGTTCTGGTAGATTTGCTGCTGCCTCTTTCTTATGGTCTGTTGTGCCTGTTGAGGGTAATGAGTAGGGCTGGCACCTTAGTGAAAGGGAACTGGCACTGTTAAAGTGGTTTTTTTTGCTCCACCATGCTCTGTGTCTGTGACAAAAAAATGCAGGCTTCCACTTGCAGTTTTCCAAGTTTTGAGGAACTACCTTTATTTTCCTGGACTGCTGTTAGAGTTGTTTTCTGACTACTATTAGAGCACTGGATGGGGGGGTGGGTATTTTTAGTTTTTAATGGGAATGGAAACCTTCTGAAACTGAACTCATGAGGGAAGGACCTCAGGAAGAGAAGAAATGGCAGACCTCTTAAAACTAGGGAGGGTGTTCCACAGACTAAAGTTTCTGAGGAATTTCTGCCAATTAAAACAAGACAGTGAAACGAAATATCTTTAATAATAGGACCAGAACAGAGAAGTTGCAGCTTGTGAAAGTTCCTCATGTCATACAGTGTTAGGTTATGGCAGTTACTGTGTATTAATGCAGCAAATCAATGGCGCCAAGTGGAAAGTAGTGGGTGTGTCAGTTGTGAAAACCAAAGGGAAAGGATTCACTAGCCAAACGCTCCCTACTCCCGGCCTTGGGCTTTGGAAATCATGGCTTTCACATGGAAGATTTTTACTGAAAGGAAGAAAAAAACCTATGAAAAGCCAAATACTTAACGCAGAAACATTCAGGTTTAAGTTTGCTTTGTAAATCCTTTGAGGGTAGTTAATCTGTAGTAAAATCTTGCAGCAGAGGGTGGGACAACCCTATACCTTCCCATTTGGTATTTCCTTTGTTATTTGATATATAAGCCTAGTTCATGCATAATCATTTAAAACACAAGGCTATGGAGATTTTCTGGATGACTTTATAGACTGAACTTGTTTCCAGCCCTGGTTTGCACAGCAGAAAAGCAAATTAGATTGTCAAATGAAAATTACTTAGAAATGAGAAAAGTATTTGCAGAGTGTGTGCAGAGTTCTCGGTGCATAATGTAATTGAACATACTTGCCGAGGATAAAATATGAACAGCCACAAAATGTGTTTCTCTACAGTGGGTTTGAAGGGTAGCCATTTTACATAGCAGTTGGCTGTTTGAAATGGGTTGAGTTTAGTTTTAGTTTACATAAACAGGAAAATGTTCACTAGTAGCACAATTTACATCATTCTTGTATTTTCAAGATTTTGCCAGCTTACTTTGAAAAGATCTCCTTAGCCATTAAATCTGTTTTGCTGAGGAGGTAAGTAATACTTATTTTACGTATCTGTGTGAAAGTGGAAAATTTTGTTGTATACCACCAACAAAAAAGGTTCATTATGCTACTTATAGGCATAATTTAAGAGAAGCTTAATTACTCAGTCTTGCAGATGGAGGAAGAAACCATTCCAAACTATGAGCAATTTTTTTCCTATTCCTGTGGAGTACATAAGCATCTCTTTAAATACTGATTTTCTCGTTGTTCCAAAGTTGTATTTTGTTTGTTAAAAAAATGACGTGCAAATTTGAATTACTTTCTTAGTTTCCTAGGGATTCCATTTCAGTAAAGCTTTGCCCTTCTGTTTGAACATCTTGTGAAAGAAACCAACTTGCTGACAGGAAAGATGTTTTTCTGTACTGTATCTGTGGAGTAAATATATCATGAGTACACGTTTCACACAAACACTGGTACACTTCAGTGTGAGCGAGTGCGAGTAGTTTGCAAGCAGTTGTACATTCAGTCACTCGTCTCTCTTGAGAAGATCAATGAACGTATTGGTTATTAACCTTCTCACTAATAGTGGTGCTATCGTGGCCTCTGTAGTTGAAATACTGGGTGTGAACCCGTACGTTATCAAATACTTTTAGATTTTTCTGCTTTACCGCACTCTCATACTCTATCAACTCGTCATATGGAAAAGTTCCGGGATGCGCTATATAGTCATTTTACCACCAATGCCCCAACCCGCAGAGTCTTCCGAGCCTCATCCCTTTAGCCGGTGTAAGTTCACCTGGCTGCCAGCTTGAGTGGGCAGCAGAGATACTCACAGAACAGTTCGAAGGCTGAAATGCAACTGCTGTCTGAAAAGCTGCTTACTGACATTATCCCTTCTCAGATCGGTTAATTGGTATGCAAAAAGGTGAAAGAAATGAAAACTGAAAGAATTTACAGACAGGAAGAAGGAAGGAAAAGTGAGAAAGGTAATAAAGAGCTACAAAATGCAGACTTCTTCTTTAAATTTCTTTCATTTGTGACTGTAAAGGACAGGTACTACTTGTAGTGTATTCAAAAGTACTAAAACATAACGATTCTCTACAGCTGAATTGCAAGTAAAAATAATCAGCTTGGCATAGATTCATTTATTTTTCATGATTGTTGCTTCTCCTCATTTCACCGTGCAGTCTGGAGGACGGAGTAGTGAATGTGTTCTGCCTTTTGCTCCCCAGTGTTCTGCAGAATGTGGTGAGGGAGTCCGTACGCGTTCCGTGGTTTGCATGACGAACCATGTCAGCAGTCTGCCTCTGGAAGGCTGTGGCAATAACAGACCCTCTGAAACAATGTCCTGTAACAATGGACCCTGTGCTGGTAAAGTGGAGTGGTTTGCTGGGGGCTGGACACAGGTGAGCTCTAGCTAACATGTATTTGTTTTCTGTGGGTATTTTAATTTAAAAAATGTATTTTTGTGCAATAAAGGTAAGGTATTTCTGCATCTCTGTGGAATATTTGGATTTTTTTTTGTAATATATGTGCAGATGTTAAATACTATTCAGCACCCACTGTTTATTTACTTAGATGAAAATAAGATTTTGTCCTCCTCTTCTTCTGTACCTTCTTTTTTATTTCTCATCTACTGACCCAGTATAAAACAAAAGATAACAAAGCTGCTTCGTGTATTCAGGTGAATGCTAGAGCCACAGATTTGCACCTTTTAAAGTAGAGCCCTTGTGATCATGCATACCTGCAGGGAGATATATGTATCTCTGTGTATGGAATTTCCAAAAGATAACTAAGTCAAAGAACAGTGGCTAAACCCAAAACTTACCTTCAGTATTGTTGTGCTGAAATTTGTGATAATAGGTGAAAAGAACAAAATTTGGTTAGTGGCCTGTATTCTGATGCTCTTCCCTCAAGGTGAACTCTTCCCTTGATCCACATCTCAAAGTTGCTAAATAAACATTTCTGCTGTCAGGATCAAAGGCATTTCAGAAGCTGTCAGCTGGTGCCCAGGCATTTCTGTCCCTTTGTGTAGACCCTCATATGGCCTAGAGAGCCTCCGAACTGCCAGTGCCAGCACCTCACCGAGTTGCTATGGAAAAGTCTCTTTGCTGTGCATTTCAGATTCCAAGATCCTTCCAGGTGATAAAGAGCTGGAAATTAAACTGGTACACTGGAGATTACAGGGCTGCTAGTATGCTAATAAGTGACAATTATTTGTATGGTGTAAGAGTAATAACAAATTCAGATTTCAAACATACTAATAACAGATAAATCTGGGCCTTGTTCCATACACCACTCCATGCAGGTGAATAGGAACTTTGTAGCTATCCTTTCTACCACAGAGAGATGCGTTCAGTAAGATCATCCTAACTCTCCCCGTTAAGTTCTGAGTGAGAAAGCTTCTGGATTTTACAAAGTCCTGTTCTGTTAAGCTGACCCACCGTCTTTCTTTGCATGAAATCGAATTGTTTGATGCACGGTCTTTGCTGTATGTTATCTGGAAGAGGTGTGTGTCAACAGGTATTCTACCAGCCCAATCCTGACTCCTAAATACCAAAATGAAAGGAGACCGTCAGTAGACCGGAGCAGGAGGGAGCATTGGTGAATGACCTTCCCAAAGATGCTCCGCTAGAGCTAAGGCTGAAAGTTAAGATACTGTCTTTTGGAGGAACCATTAAAAGAGAGCATTGACAGAGATATTCAGTGTTAAAGAAAGTGCAGTTACATTATATCCTGTAGAATTCATCTGGGGGGCATTCATCGCAAGGTTCTTCATTTAGCCAAAGATTTCTGTGGGTATCTGATAAAGGGATATAAATTCCACCCAAAATATAAACAAAATCCCCACTTTTGATACCATTTAATTGGTTCAAGCTAGAAAAAGCACTTGAAAATCATAGTCATTTGTGCAACATAGAAACCAGTATGTTGCTGGAATCATCTTCTAAAAACCTCTTTACAAGTGCCAGGAACAGTATTGTGTGTGTATTTAACCTTTAAATGAGCAGTAAGAGTCCATGTGAGTCAAATTTGCTTTTCAGAACTGGAACCAACACTGCATCACATAGATACTTGCAAACATGAAAAGAACACCCTGGCAGATCAAGGCATTTTCTAGAAACCACACAGAATGTGGGGATTTGTAAAGCTGCAAAACTGTGCTCTAACCTTATAACCTTCTAAAGTTCAGTGCAGAGCATACAATCCTGCTTCAGCAAGAAGCAGTGACACTGTTTATGGAGAAAGTAAGTTATGCTTCTCTTTTTATTAGAAAAATAAATGCCAGTTTCTTTTTGTAGCTACAGGTAAAAACTACACTTTTAAATTTTTTCCAAAGGCACGCTTACAGTCATATTCATAAAAGTAATTAGAAATGTGGTTTGAGTCTGTGGTACCATGTGGAATAAAAATCCACAGAACTACAGTTTTAACCACAGTAACCATTCTAAGATTAAAAATTAAGAATGTAATACCTGACATCATAGTCAGTAGTCACTCGATGAATTAAGTCATTACTATATCCTTCAGCATTTTTCTATCCTGGTTTGTAACTGGGACTGCTGGCTACTATGTTCGTACTGCATACAAATAATAATAATAACCCAAGGTTAATCTAGGCTACTGTTCTGCTTCTGAGAAAAAAACCCTACCACAGGAACTTAAGGAATACTTTACCCTTTTCCCTTCTCTTCAAGTCATACATATGCCAGTGATGGAAGGAAAGATACAGTTAAGTTCATTTTACTGAGGAAAGAACATATAAAAGTAAGGAAATGGTTTTTGGATGTTAGTGTCTGGGTGTGTGTCCAAGAATAGGGAATAAGCAAAACTTCACAAATTTTCCTGTTTGAATATTAATTTAAAATGCAAGCATATGTGTGCAGATTTGTGTGTGTTGTTTTATTTTAGAAACAAATAACATGGAGAAACATGCTACTTTGGAAACAAGTTGAAGGACATAACTAGAATAACAAATCCCACCATTTTTTTTGATCTGTGATACAGTGCTCTACTGAATGTGGCAGTGGAACTCAACAGAGAGAAGTCATTTGTGTTAGGAAAACTGAAGGTAATTTTGATGTTTTGAACCCCTATGAATGTTCATATTTGGAAAAACCTCCCAGCCAGCAATCCTGCTACCTCAAACCCTGTGGATCTAAGTGGTTTCATACAGAATGGAGCACAGTAAGTCTATATCTTTTCTGTATCCAGTTTTGTTTGATACATCTTTTTCCATGTATATTGAAAGGAAACACACTTGCATAAAACCTCTTCCCTCTTAGCAAAGTTAGGAAGTATCTTGACCAGAAGGAGACACAGCATAGTTGTCTTCTCATCACTGATCTCTTCTTCCAATCATCTTTTTTTATAAAGTTGGTTTGCCCCTTAATGAGGCGATGTAGTGCACTAAGAAGTTCTTTTCAGTCCTCTAGTTTCATTAAAATTACAGAGCATTTAATAAAGAATGAGGGAAGTGTTCAGTTTTTAAAGTCAGTTTTACTGTAATATTTTACTGTAGAAGGGCTTGGGGGTACTGGTGGATGAAAAGCTGGACATGAGCCAGCAGTGTGCGCTGGCAGCCCAGAAAGCCAACCGTATCCTGGGCTGTATCAGGGGAAGTGTGGCCAGCAGGTCAAGGGAGGTGATGCTCCTCCTCTACTCTGCTCTTGTGAGACCCTACCTGGAGTTCTGTGAGGGTTCTCTGGGGCCCTCAGCATCAGAAGGGTATAGACCACTTGGAGCGAGTCCAGAGGAGGCCACGAAGATGCTCAGAGGGCTGGAGCGCCTCTGCTATGGGGACAGGCTGAGAGAGTTGAGCTTGTTCAGCCTGGAGAAGAGAAGGCTCCGGGGAGACCTTATAGCCCCTTCCAGTACCCGAAGGGGCTACAAGGAAGCTGGGGGGGGCTTTTTACAAGGGCCTGTAGTGACAGGACAAGGGGTAATGGGTTTAAATTGAAAGTGGGGAGGTTTAGATTAGATATCAGGAAGAAGTTCTTCCTGGAGAGGATGGGGAGGCACTGGGACAGGTTGCCCAGAGATGTTGTGGATGCCCCATCCCTGGAAGTGTTCCAGACCAGGCTGGATGAGGCTTGGAGCACCCTGGTCTAGTGGAGGATGTCCCTGGCCATGGCAGGGGGGTTGGAACTGGGTGATCTTTAAGGTCTCTTCCAACCCAAACCATTCCATGATTCTCCTGTAAACTCTTCACTGTAGTACTTAGAACTTTACTGGGGGAAGACTTACCATAGAGCTTCCTGTGTCTTCAGTTTCCCCTGGAAGTGTACCAGCTACATTCACCAGTGCCACAAAGTGCTTTGGCTTCGTGTATCTTTCCATCACTTCCTATACTTGACAAAACTTACTAGATTTTTACCAAAAAATCACCATTTTTCTCCTAAATGAAATCCAGAAAGTCCGTTTTCATCTTAGAAGGAACAATGGTGTGAAAACTACTCAGATGACATCATATCTAATGCAGTAACTTACACACTTCTTTGAGCCTTGAGTCAAATTCAGAATGGCAGCTCTGAAATGTGGAAGCACTTCATATGCCTTTAGTTTGAGTTCCCTTAGTCAGGAACCTTTGGAAATACTTCATCTACATGACTGAAAGAGAGAAATTATTTTGGTTTTCACTTTTACTACAAGCTCAATTATTTGACTGGCCTTCTGGCAGCACTAGAAAGCAGAAAACAAGGTAGAATGGTTTTAACAAAATAAATCAGCTGAAGGGAATCTTGATTTTACTTCCTTAATTGCAGGTCTAAATGTTTATTTGAAAACAATATCCAAGTTAGGTTCATAAGAAAGCTAAGTAGATTGAATTATGTTCTTTGATACTGCTGGAAATTCTTCGGATTCTTTACTGAGCTGCTAGTTTAGATTAAACAACTTCCCCTTAGCAAACCCATTAGCAAGCCCATTTTCAAATGTGAACCGGCAGGTGTGTAGCCACAAGAGATGGTCTGCATCCATCGAAAGCAGCAGATAGATTCCTTCTAAAAGTGCAAACGCATGCTCTGTTTGGCAGGCACAGAAGAAACAAAGTGCTAAGGCTCAGAATCTGAAAGGTATTTAGAAAAATACCCTGTTACTGTTTAAGTGCCTACTTCCTAAGCAGTGGTGTCTAACCATCATTAAAGGTTTAAGCCTGCATGACCGTGATCACTGGAGGAACAAATATGTGTGCTAGCTGAGGTTTTACAACATCATGTTCTAGGTGTTTTCCAATTCTCCTTGGTATGGTTACCATTATCAACAGAGTAGATGGTATTTCGTACTGTTAGACCTGAAGAGAAAGGATTATGGGGTTAGCTGTGAGCAGAATAGCTGGCTCAAAGCCCCTGTACTTGGTTTTGAAACTGTCCAGTTCGTATCTTCAGCAGACTTTTGCTGTGGCCTAGGGTAGAAAGGCCCCCCAGTCATGGAGGTTAACTGGCTGGCTAAAGCAGAATGCTGGGGTTTGTGTATATAGTGTCTTGTATGTAACATCTAAATTCTGCCTTCGTTCCATTTTAAGTGCTTAAGACCTCTACAAACCTGAAGTTCTTAGTATTGGATGTGGGGTAATTACAATGCTCTATGCAGGCATTTAACAAGAGCAATTACATTAAAAAAACCTCAAGTGTTCTGTTACTCAGAAGACAGGGCTATGTCTTTCCTAAAGTGGGGAAAGGTTGTACTTAAAGATGAAAGAGAAATTTAAGAATATATTATTGAGAATTTTAGTTAGTTTGCTGCAATATCTGATTTTATGATAGTAATAACCTATTTTTGTAACATTAGGAAAAGAAATAATTATGCCAACAAAGTCAGAAAGAAAACATTCTTAGTGGTTTAGGGCTGTTAAGGTTTTAATCATTATAAATGACCCAGGTTTAATCAAGTTTGTGAGCATTTAGGTCAAAATGGACAGAGAGCCAAATCTCAAAGACCCCACTCAGGCGAAATTCTTGAAGTCAACAGGGGATTTGCTTCAGTATGAGCAGAAATGTGTAATAATTGGCTTTAAAAATACCGTGACAAGCAAGTACAAAAGTCTCTGGCTTCATAACAATTTTGGAAGGAGCACAGAAATGTTTTCTTTAGAAATTCAAAGAAACCTATAATTCTTAGTAAAATTATTGTACTGCAAGAAGAGAAAAATAATTGAGCACCAGGAAAAAGGCAATTAAAATCATTCCTGATTGTATATAAATAGAGGCAAAAGGGCAGTGCGGTCAGGTAGTCAAGTTCAGAGCAGGAAGTTCTTACAGTAAGAAATGTGAACATTGTGGAAAGAGTAGATTTGGGAGGTAAGCAGAGAAGAACAAAACTAATTAGAGAAGCAAGAAGCCAGCTAATAAATCCAGAAAAGGAAGTCCTCTAGCAAGCTTTCAGTTGCGTAGTGTGTACCACATTTGCTTTCCAAAAACTGTTATTGAACCTTTAATGAAACTGCACTGTATGTTAAGGACTTCATAGTTAGAAAACAAGGAACAACAGAAGTGGTGACGTTGGTAAAAGGCTGCAGCGAGACCTGGTTCTGGCTTCCAGGTTCCTATTCTTTCCTTTATTAACACATCTCATATGGTCTTCATGAACTTCAGCTTTTGTGTTTCAGTGTTCCAAATCCTGTGAAGGAGGATTTCGGGTTCGAGAGGTACGATGCCTATCGGATGACATGGCAGCCAGTACTCAGTGTGACCCACAGTTAAAACCTGAAGAAAAAGAACCATGTAACACACAGGATTGTATCCCTGAAATAGGTAAGGAAGAGTAAGCTTCTGTTCTAACTACGGAACTCCATCTAGTGGAGAAAATACTTAATAATCTCGCAGAGGTTTTAGAGTGTATTTTTTTAATCAAGTTTGGGGTTTTATTTTTACACAAAACACAGCTATCTTCTATGGTGTAAAAGGAGAGTATAATTCCAATTAAAAACGTTTTCCTTGTAACATGTTAAAAAAACAGCTTACTTATAAAGTTGCTGAGACGTCAGAAATCTGCTTCTGTGAAAATGGTACATACAGGGTGTTTTTATGCAGTCTCCTTGCATTCTCAAATGTTTCTATTGGCAGAGTCTTTAAAACAAAAGAAGGATCATGTATGGTATACTGTATTTGGTGACAGGCTCTGTAAGAATCAGTAACATTAAGCTAAGACATTAAGGGCAATTAAGCAATTTTATATATACCTACACATAAATTGCTGTTGGGATTAGTCATTCATCTCATACAGATTTGATTTTAATAGTAATAAGAATGACTAGGGAAAGGAAGATGCAATTATTTAGTAACAGCTTTAACTCTTATGTTCTACAACAACTTTTACCCAAGAATATTCTTCAACCAAATTTAAGATGACTATATAAAAAACCTGGTATACCAATATTATTTTAAAACCTACATATTGTATTTCTGCTGTTATTTATTTAAAACAGGTTTGTACAGTACTGCTCATCTTTACATCTGCTATTAGTGGTTTGTCATACAGTCTTTTTCTTAACATTTCAGTTTCTGTGATCACATACATAACCATAAGAAAATCTTAGTTGTCCTTTTAAAAGTATTTCTAACCCTGTTGGTTGTAAGGGAAAACTTGAAAATGTGAACAGAGCAAATCCTAGCTTTGGGGAGGGCTGCAGGGACACTGTTAAGAACACCAGCTTTTGTCTTTTTTTAAGCCATTTGTAATATTGTAAGGAGGGAAATGGCTTACTGTATTCCAGAATTTAGATTTGTCAGTACTTGAAAGTAATATTTGCAGGTGCTGGTCACAAGAGGTAGGTACCTGTGAATCTAAAAATGAAGTGGACAGGTACTAAGAGAATAATACTAGAGACTTTCCTATCACCTTTATCAAGTCTATAAAGACAAATTTTGTGTTTCAAAAAACCAGCAACAAAACCCCCAAAGCCCCCACAACAGTAAAATGGGGATAGGTACATTTCTTTCACAGCTTTATGTATGTTTATGGTATACATAGAAAATCTAGCATGATCTAACTTACTTGCAGAGGTAGCCTATTTTAACCTGACAATGTTTACATACAGGTCCGAGGGGGTTTTACGTGGTAAAAAGAAAGGGAATAGGTCATTTGTTGCTCTAATACTGTTTTCTTCTGTTTCTTCTCTCTTTTTTTCTCCACAGATGAGAACTGCAAAGATAAATACTACAATTGCAATGTGGTGGTTCAGGCCCGGCTCTGTGTCTACACCTATTACAAAACAGCCTGTTGTGCATCCTGTACACGCGTGGCAAACAGACAATCAGGGTTTCTAGGACGCAGATAACAAATACTCTTCTACTGAAAGCAGCAGTGTCAGTCTTTGGAAGGAGCTTGAACAGTGTTACTGTTTTGACTACAACAGGTTTTAGCTTCTTAGAGATGTTTTTTATATTGCTGAGTGCATCAGGACTATGGTTAAATCTCACACCCTTTCAGTTACAGTTATTGTGCAGTTATCTTTTTTAAATGTTTGTTGTAAAACCATGATCTTTTTAAAGCAATAGATTTTAATGATACTATTCTTTGCACCTGCTCATCAGATAATTATTTAAAGAACATACCATCCTTAGTATTGTGAAGTTAATGAAAACTGAATCAATCACAGGAAATTACTGGAGATATTTGACCAGTATGGATGCAGCTGCTAAGTGCTTACTCTCACTTGGTATTTTGGACTGCCTTAAATTAGATGACTAAATCAATGAAACATGCACATGAGAAACTGCTTCACAAAGAACCAGACCCTTGAAGACCCACTTATCATCAGTTTCTTAGCACTCTAACCTCTCTTTTTAATTACTTCAATCCATTCATAATAAATTAGAATCACTGTTAAGCTTTCTCAGTTGTACTTTTAACTAACTTCCCGTCCTCAGGCAGCAAATTATATATACACTTGACTGCCAAAAAGTGCCTTTATATTTAATTCATACATGCTTGAAGTTACACTTTTCTAATTTTGTATGGATTTTAAAATACATTACCTACCGGAGTGCCACTAGTGTCTAGCCCTTTCAGTCTTGTCAGTGAGACAGGCTTACCAGAAAGGTGAGGAGCCTTGGCTGTTATGGAACGTGATTGTTTCCACTGGCAAGGTCTCTTTCCTGTAGGGCAGTTGGTTCAGTGAACTGGTGTCTTGCCTTATGTCTTGTCTCTGCACTATTGCTTAACAACTACCGTACCAAAGTACTCCGTCCAGGCCTAGTCTGGATATGTCACCAGGTTATGAAACAACCACCAAAGGGTGCAGGCCTCTCTGCTTTATATTAGTCTGTTACAGGCTGTTACTGTGTGTGTGTAGTAGCTGGGTGTCTGTAAAAAGGAGATCTTAGCATTTGATGCTGTTGGGGTTTTGATCAGTCGTTACAACATACTTAGGGTTTTTTAGTCAATGTTTCATCCCGCAGATCTATTCATATTGCTCCTTTTCTACTACTCAAGAATGGCTCCAGACTTAGAGCTGAATTTAGGTGGTGATTTTTCATTTCTGCAATTACAGTACTCAGCCTTGGGACTTGCTAAAAGCAAATAGAATGTGCTGTGCAGTGCAGCTGAAAGGTTTTGCATTATCTGCACATTCTCTAGCCTGTACTTGAGAGGTCTTTCAAATGTGTAAATAAGGCTGAGAGGAAAAAAATAAACACCTCTGCTTATTCAGCTGCTTATTGCAGCATACGGCTTGTAAATTAGTGATACCCGACTGTGCATCTTTTTCTAAGGTGCCTGTGGTCCGGGTTGAGAAACCATTTTAATAATTATGTTGTCACTCACAGTGATGTCACTCACAGTGATATCACTCCCAGTGATGGCACTCCCAAACCAATAGTGCCATTGACTGTTTCTGTAAACCTTGATTTGGGCTTTTTCACTGTAATTAATGGATATAAATCCGTTAGAAACAGAAATGCTAATTAGAAAACTTTTCACTTCAGTTCATGAATCTTCCACAGTCCTCTTACCTTGTATTATGAACATTTATCCATGAAAATAACCCACAGATTTGTGACCATATCATATTCCTTAGATTCTTGACCAAAGAATGATATGGAGAAAGTGCAACCTAAACAACTCTGGCATCCAGTATTTGTAAATACACCTTTTAGTCTCATTGCAGCAAATCTTGACATACAGTATATAATTTTTGCTGTTGTCTCTCTTGTCCCAAGGAAGTGTATCCTGTCAGCTTGAGGGAAATACCTGTTCCATAAAAAGGCTTTCTGAAAACCACAAGGCGAATGAAATGCAGAGAGGTAATCAGGTTTGCACTCGGTTCATAGAAAATAATCTGCTTGCACACACTTTTGGCTTTGAGACAGTCAGCGACTCAGCACATCGACAGGCGAGCCTGCTCTTTTATAAGCATGTTACTTTGTTCTGGAATATGTGGCCATTGGGTTATTTTACAGAGATCATCTTGTAGGCTCCATTAAGCTGCCACTAACATCAACAGACTTCCTGGGAGCTAACTGTCAAAGCTTATATACATACACGTAGCAATATCACCCTGTATGATGCCTGAGGTATACAGCTATGTGCCTTGAATGCAGGGAGTTATGGTTATACAAATTGTACTCTTTTGTTTTTTTTAGTAAAGGGACAGTTTTCAGGTGTACCAGATAAAGCAAAAAAAGATTGTTTCACCTAATTAAACATCTAATGATAAGGCAACTGCCAGAATGTTGCTGAACTTAATAATTTATCATCTCATGTGTCAGCATAATCAAAATATAATGAACCCTTCTTTTCAGCACTTTAATGTACTGATGTTATGTACACGAAGTAAGTGCTACGTTAAGATTTTGCCATCACACAAAGTGCACTTTTGAAATGGTGACCATAGCAAGTGTTTGTTCCAAGAGCAGTGCACCGGTTTAGGATGGTGCCTGCAGAGGGCTTGATTTTACTATCACTGTAAATCAGAGATGGCCTTAATGAATGCAGTAGACTTAGAGCAGGTGTAAAACCTCTGTAAGTAAGAAATGATGCAGGCTTCTGAGTGTGAATGCTTTAATTTCTTTTTCTGATATTTTAACATCAGTCAAAATCTTACAGGATGGTGGGAAAAAATGCTTCCTTGCCTTAAAGATTTTCACCTTACACATTCCAGTAAGGCCAGAGTAGGTGTAGGAAGACTGCTGTAGGTTGTTGATTTAAAAAGTCTAAGCAGTCTACCTCCTTATAGGGGTAACATCTGCATACAGCGTTCATGTCTTGCAGACATGTGGATGGCCAAAATCGGCTCCATCCAGAGCAGGCTCTGTGTCTCAAAGCACTTTCCTTCTGGAGTTGAGGACTGCTGGAGTAGTTGTTTACCAGGTTATCAAGGGTCCAGCAGGGTTTGCTAGCTCATGTGCAACATCAGATCCAAGCAGATGTAGGTGGAAGGGCTTGTCTATGGCATTGGTATGCCAAGTTTGAGAGCACTTACTAGCAGTGCTGAATTCGTGGGGTTCTCCCTTCCTCTCACGAGCTGAGAAGACTGGAGATGATGGCGTGGAAGCATGAGGGTGGCTTCTGTGGGAATGACCACAGAAGGGCTCTGGATTAGAGAAGGGCTTGTTAGAGAATGACACCAGGGCTCTGGATTAGAGAAGGGCTTGTCAGCAAGCAGTTGAGTGCAGGGCAGTGCAGGAGACAGGGCTGCTCTTGCAAGCCTGCTAGCCTTGAAGTCCAGCTGGAGTGTATGCTCCCTGACTCGATGCAGGACTACCTCACTATCCCTGCACAGGGAACTAGTGTCTTCCTCATTGCACGTATAATCCATTTTCTTTTTTTTCCCCAATCCTTTAGTAAATGGAGAACTTTCTGTATGAATAAAGTGGTGTTTAATGTTGTTGGTTAGATCCCACTTTTATGACAATAAGGTGCAGTTCCGAGTTTGGTCCTTTCAAACAGGAAAAACCAAATGTGTTACAGAGCGTATTAAGTTAATGACATGTTAATACAAAGATGTATTTTAGGTTACTTGTTCACAGGCTTGGTAAAAGCAGTCAGTCCAGTGCTGACTCAAGTGAGTACGTGAAGCTCGTAGAACAGAAGACACGTGGGGCAGCAGTATTGCCCGGACCTCGCTACTTGCTTTGCTTATGTCCAAGTCCTAGAAGGTACCAGTGGTCACCACTGAGAGAGGAAGGAGGTACGTGCTGGAAACAGCTGTGTCTAGTAAAGGGGAGGTTGTGCCTTCCTGAAGGAAATACTTTGCTTTTGCTCTTTATAACCTATACCACTGTAAGCAGTAAAATGTGCTTTGCAGAGCTTTGCTTTTCTTCATCCTCATCCTGACCTGTCTCCCTTTAACACTCACAAGTGTTCTCCTCCCCCTCTTAGCTCACCTCCATCCCTTTGTCCTTTGGACAATAATATGCAATTTTGCCAGAATCACTGAAAGTCCTGAACTGGCCGTTTGGTTCGTGTCTGTAATTGGAACACAAAACATGAAATTTTGAATGCTGAAAGTAAAATTCCTTTATTCCTAAGCTCACAGAATATGTTTGTGGGGGGTGCATTAGCTGTTGTTTAGAAAGTGGGGTAAAATAATTATTTCTATATCAGAAATGAACAATCATCCACTAAGCATTTTCAGTATATTTTAAAGCAAGCTTGTTATCATCATAATGTCTCAGTGGGTGAAATTCAGCCCAGTGAAAGGGAGAAAATTCCATTTAAGAGAACTCACCCCAGACCTGAACTCAGCTCTTTGCTTCTCAGCATTTGGCAACCAGAATTTCTTAAGAATGTGAGTTCCCAATCTCCTATATCCCCATTTACTACAGTGGGTTATAGATAACTACCACTGTATCTGTAGAGGAGGGGAGCCTAGATTTGAGAACTCAGTGCCCTTCCAGCGACAGGGCTGTCCTTGCTGTCTGCTCTGAACTGTTTAGTGTGTGCTGTGTTTGGGTCTCTCGGGACCAGTGGCCTTGGCAGGGTTGGGTACGTACAAGCTTGTGAAGTCCCATTGTAGTCACTCAGGATCTACATAGAGGATCAGGAAGGACTGAAGACAAAAGAAACCCTAACTTTTTTAATATGTATAAAATTGTCTACTTGACCCTCATAATTGATTTTGGCAGAAGGATATACTTTATTATAACTTATTTTGTTGTTATTTGTAAATACAAGATGTCTATGGGAAATATGTAATTCTGAGCTGTGTCTATGGAACAAGCCACTGCACCAAAATATTTCAAATATTTAGAATAGGCAGATTTTTTATTAAAAGGGACATAATATGTATTTATTTACATATACCATTCAAATTTTGTCCAGCTCTTTCATTATACTAACCCAGCTTTTTAGGGAATTATATAGCACAGGTATTACATATATATTTTTGTATATATGTCATACTGTAAATCCATAATACAATTTTCTAAACTTTCTGATTAGCCAGTTCCTTGAGTGAATTAAAGGGGGAGAGTATAGGCAAATTGCTTTCTGACTCGTTCAGGAATATGTATCCGTGGCAATGCACCTGAACCAGAACTGTACAGCATCCTTCTCATATTGTACACATTTTCTCTGATGAAAAAATGTTAACTATTTTTGTTTATGACTAATTTATTTTTTATTATTGTGGAAAATAAAGTCATTCAAGATGAAGTTATGTGACATGGTTTATTTCTTATTCGTTCTTCCAGAGTTTTTCGAGAAGGAGGTACGAGTATGGACACGGGTATAACACACTAAGGGAATACTTACTGAAATGTAGGAGCGGGCAGAACATAACCACGTTGCGAAAGGCTGCATAACCTGTGTTACAGCCGTACGGAAGCGACAGCCACATCCCGATAGACTGCCCCGACGATACCGGTGTGTGTTAGAGGGGAAAGGCAGCAGTTCCCTGGGCGTCGGTCAGGGCCCGTTTGTCTCCCACGCCCGTTTGCTCCTGGTGTATTCTCGACTTCATTGTCCATTGGCAGGACAAGGCTCTGTCACTTCCCCATGTAGGCCCAGCGGAGGAGGTGGTTTGTGTTGCCAGGCAGCGGGGTATAAACCCCCCGGCGCAGCAGTGCCTGCTGTCCCTGGGCGGAGGTGGCACGCTGAGGCGGGACCTTGCAAGCCTTCGTGGTTTCCAGTTGGCACTTGGTGGAGGTGGGCAGTGTTACAGCAGCTGGCTGTGCTCGGACCCTGAGACGGGCTCTTGCACCGCAGAGCAAGTGCTCTGGGCGCGGAGGGAGCGTGCAGTCTCGGCGGAATTTCTGCTGGTAGCTGAGGGAGGATCACACTGCCTTTCCCCACTCTGGCAGAACCAGACCAGCAGTGCGGGCAGTTCGTTTGGAATTTCATTGTGATCGCGCTGTAAATCAGCGACATTCCAGGGGAGAAAAGCACTACCTGCCCCTCGCGGGAGGGACGTTAAGTGCCTTTTCACCGCTGCGCAAACTGCAGTCACACAGCAGCGGGAGGGGCGGGATTTTGACTTCCCGTGTTATGCCACCGCCCGTGCCCACGTGGCTACGGTAAAGGTCAAGCACGCGTCACGTGGCCGCGGGCGCCTCGCGCCGGC
>NW_010262799.1:0-26820 GCF_000690775.1 Eurypyga helias
ACCGTTCTATGATTCTATGATATCAGCCTGCAAAGTGACACCCATGAAGTACAGGTGTCCAGTCTTTTTTTGTTGACCCTGGTAAGGGCAGAGTTGAAAGAAATATCTCCACCAAAAAAACCCTTTAAAAACAAAAGAAGGGAAAACAAAAATGTATCAAAACTACCTCTGTTTTCTCCCCCACTTGTTCTCCCTGTGAATTCAAGTCACAGCCCTGTTTTTCCACAGCTGTCCTCTCTCTGCTAGCTGCTAATTTTAGCTAGGGGCCTCCATGACAGGACACGATGAAAAGGAAGTTAGGAAAGGATGTGAGCCCTAGCTTTCCTAAACCTTCTATATATATGTATTTTTAAAATTCCTCAGTCAGCTCCTAAATACCTTTTTTGCTTCTATCATAATTCCAGCATACAGAATGGAAACACAAAGCGCCAAACAGATGCAGCTATTTGTAAGAAAAAGCCAAAACCTCCTGTCCTCTCTCTGTGATCTCTGACTTTCAGAATCCTGCCTGAACATTCATCAAATATTCCCTTTGTCTGTTGCCATCCTTCTTAAATACATAAAGAACTCATTCATGAATGTATAAACTTTTGTCAGTCTCAAAAGTAAATGGAGTTTTCTTTTAAAATGCTTTAAATCAAAATCGCTCAGTGCATGGTGCTCTGTACTGTTATCCTCCTTTCTTCAGAAAGCGTGTCTGCTTTTGATCCTTTATTCCATGCTTCTCCCCAGCACTGATTTCTCTGTCAGTCTGAGAGCTGTGCCCTGTGTTAATGTTTAGATGGTGTGTTTTGATGTTTTTCCTATCTTGTTTTTTAAAAATATCTCTCTTAAAATTGATGCTGATAAAGGTTAAAGATGTTCAAGGATAATGTAATTGAGGATTTTGTTCTTCCTCTCTACCCCCCAGCTATTACGTGAAGAAATAATCAAGTAACTGTTGACGGGCCAGAAATGCCATTTGAGTTGCATCAAGCTCTGCACCTGCACAGGTAAGAAACAGCCTTTGGACCATCTTACTACAGAACAAAGGCCCAAACTCACTGAGGAGTAAAGAACACAGTCCAGAAAAAAGTTCCTCTTCAGCAAACAGAAATAAATCCCTCTATTTCCTACCTGGACCCTCCCAGTTCCTCATATTGCATGCTGAGGGAATTATGGTCTTGCTTTGATAAGCTATTTCTGTCATGCTGTGCAAGGAGACCATTACTTACGATTCAGGACTTGTGTTGTATCTTCCCAAACAACATTATTCTTTGGACACTGCTTCACGCAATACGTTTCTCTGATGGTTAAATGGTCTTTATCATCTATTGAGAAGAACGGCAACATGGGGGCAGAGACTGAGTCAACACTAAGACAGAACCCATCTGAAAGAGCAAAGGAATCTTTCTCTGGTGTATGCGTGTGTGTAGATACATTATTTTTTTAATAAACTTTTGTATTACACTCACTTTCAGAGATAGAGAAGTCTGCTAAGAAGCAATGGAGAACTTGGGGATGGAGTAATTGGAAATGTGTCCTTCTGCAGCTCCTATTCACTGCTGGTGTTCAGCAATAAAAAGAGAATTACAACCATGAATCACAAACACTGCTGTGCTGTCTTAATACTGCCTTTCAAGAACTGAGGAGACAAATACCACTTAGACAAGGAGAAACCCTCATATATCTGATACACCTCCAAATACTCTGTGATTAATCTTTTTTCTTAAAAACAAACGAAACAAACACTGGTTTAACAAAAAACATCCCATATCCGACAATCTAGATTTCTAAAGCTTTGATGGAATGAGGCCATTGGTGAGCAACAGTAGAACTTCACATAGAAAAAAACCCCAAACACTTTATTAAAGCTATCAAAAGAGCTATTCTTTTAGGTAGTTTTGGAGTAAATAAAACAACACTTACTCCTTTAAGTGATTTGTTTGCATTAAATGATTCATTTGCATTTATTTGTCTAATCCCAGAGCAGTTATTGTGCTGCAGCATACTCACACATTCAATCGGGCTATTCTTTCAAGCCAAGTGCTGTGGCTTCTAAAGTGGGAGTGTGGATGCTGGATTTCAGCAGGGTTGGAATCCACTACACAGATTGAAAGAGTTTGCTATTCTGCATTGTCTGTACCACGCTTGCTTGTTGAAACAACATCAACCTTTCAGCAGTGGGAAGCAGACAGCCTGGGGAGCAGGAGGGATTCCCGACGTGCTGCGTGGCCCTTTCGGAATCACTGTGAGATGTGTTTGCAAAAGCACTGGTGGCTGCCGCTGTTTCCTCTGTAAGCACTCTGTGAACAGCTTCCATAAGCCTCTTGAAGATTATGGTCCCATAGTGCTTAACTGGGAGGCAGTGAGAATTTCAAGTCTAGATTCCTCCCAAAAGTCACGGGCACCCTTCAGACTTCTAAGCCTGAGTTTTTGGTAAGGGTGCTGTCACTGCCATTTCTGCCTACACTGCTCTTGCTGCTTCTCTTGTCCCACCATCGTCCCTCATCTGGATCAGGGACCTGAACTGGTACAAGGCTATTAAAAATATGAAGTGAACAGATTTTTGCCCATTTAGCACCCTGAACTGGTTCACCATGACTTATCACAGGTTTAATGCAAGAAAGGAAATGGGACCAAATGGCTGGGGTAGGACAGAAACAAGTTTTTTCCAATTATATTTTTAAATCACAGCCTCAGTTTATCTATCTATCTTATCTATCCATCCATCCAACCATCCATCCTTCACTATGTGCAATGCTTTAGGAGCTGTGTTAGAAAAAGGCACTTACATAAGCTCTAAAGCAATCTGAATAAATGGTGGCACTTAGGCAGGGCAATGGGAGGGGGCTGAGACAGCCATTACATAATGTAATTGGAGATTTATCCACGAAAGCTTTACATTTTGAGTGGGACAAACTGGATGTCCCAGAAACCAGAAGTTAAACAAACACTGAATTTGTAAACCCATTCAGAATTTGTAAAAAGTACTGTTGTTTTATTACTGTTATTTATCTTGATCGCATTTGTTCTGCTTAGAAGAAATAAAACACAAGCGCTCTTTGCTTTAATTGCTGGGCCTATTCTTTAGCAAACAATGAAAAGTGATTAGAGATGTTTTTTGGCATGCACAGTCCAAAACCACCTAGTGAGAGTTCAAAGAACAAAGCAAATGCTTATTGGAGGAAATTACTCAGCTAACTAAACTTGTGTATCTTTGAGTCAGACATTTTTTCAGCATCTTTACCCCATTTATCAATGCACAATTACTGTCACTGTTGTGTTGTGTCATTAGGCGTAAGGTTACAAGTGCCAGTCGGAATAAAAAAATTGCAGTAATGTTGGCATAATTTTTCATTATCATCTTCATTAACCACAGCTAGTGGGAGTAAGAGTTTATCCTTGCTGTTGTCATCGTCATGACAACGCTTCCAAAGCTTGTCTGCCGAGAGTTCACCAGATACAAAAAACTGAATGTCCTCATTATTCCGCTTCTCACACTCTCACCCATGCCAAGGGTGATCCGAGATGCACAGGGCCCTTGATTTATCCCCTGTGATTTCTCTTGACAGCCTGGTATGGTGTCTCAGCTTAAGGCAATCGGTCTGATTTCACAGTTTAATTACTGCTAATCTGAAGGAGCGTGGCCAATGCTAATGAGCCAGCAGTAATCAAAGCAATAATGGCTAAACTCGTCCTGTTTCATTCTTCTCTTTTTATTAAAACACCCCTGCCCTGAAATAAGCAAGTAATTTCTCCTTCTCTGCACAACTGCATTGAGAGAACAGACGAGCGTCATGTACAATTTGGTGTTATCTCAGAAGCAGAGCGTAAAATTCCTTTATGTTTTGCACTTAAACCCCTGTTTAATTTTAGTTCCAAACAGCTTTGAATCAAGAAGGGAATCGATAGTTGGAAAAGACTCATTAGCGGATCAATAGCTTGACCACAGAACATCCATGTTGACACACTGGGGCCAAATTTGGGATGGAGGTCTCCTTGATTTTTTGCAGCTGGACATCACTAAATTGCACAGTGAATTAAAATACCTATGACGGCACTGCTAGCGAGAACCTGTAATATTCAGAAAGGGCTTTACTGTAAAAGGAATTAATTATAAAACTGGATAACAATCTACCCTGCAAAACGACCAGTGCCTCAGTTAACACCACCCAATGGCAGACTTACACGTTCTCCCTTTTCTTGACCTTCTCTCTTATTGTTGAAATAAATGAAGAAAACCACAGGGGGGGAAAAAAAAAATCTTCAGGACTGATTCCTCTCCATCACACTAGCCCAAACATCAGGAGTAACTCCAAGAAAATAAAAATAATCAGGCCCCATATCTGTCTTTCTGTACATCCATTGGCTGTGTTACGAGGTCCTTCAGATAAATTTTCATTGGCTGCCTTCTTCCTTTTGCATTTTAACATTTCTCCACGCAGAGAGTAACGTATTGGAAGCAAGGGGCCCAACATCAGTATAAATCCTAGCTATTTCAGCAACGTTGCACAGCTATTTCACCCTTACTCTGTAAGTCATAAGCAGACCCTGGCCCATTTTGAGTTAAGTGGAAAAACCCTCTATCATTGCTACCGTGTGTGATTTATGATATAAATGGAAGGCTAGGCAATATTTTGCTTGTTAAATGACATGGGAGGAAGAATGATAGAGAAATCAGCCATAAATAAGAGGTTTTAGAGGAAATTTTGAAGAACGTGAATGGCTTGTCTTGTGCTTGCCTCAGGTTCATCTGTCACTACTTCAAATTTGGTGTGGCTCAGTTAACTTGAAGGAAAATAGATATTTAAGAATTTTGTGAGCACCTAGGAATACCTGACTGTAGTGGAAAAAACCCCACATCTTTGCAGATAACATAGATAAAATAAACCAGTAAATATTAGAATATACCATTTGCTTTTTAGAGCAGTCATTTAAATGCATAATATAATAAGACAGTAACACTTTAAGGATTAAGTCTATTATAAATCATTTTATCTCGTCCATTCATTAAAGAGCTTTTGTATCAGTGATTGTTTCACATTCCCAATGTTGTGTTTAAAAATAGAAGAGTCCAGACTGTAATGCTACAGAGATCTGTTATTTTGCAGGGTTCTAAAACCTATTTTACCTTTTTTTGTTTTACCGTCTCAGTACAAGAAAAACAATGCTAGGAGTACTCAGAAAATACGGCTATTTCCATAAGATGTATATGAGAGAGTGTCACAAGAGGGGAACATCATTCTAATAATATTTTGACTTCATCATAGCACTGTCAGAAGATGCCAATGGAGACTCCAAGTCATTTTAAAGAACCACTTCATTTACTGGGAAGGAGTTCACTCCTAATTAAGTTGGAAAGCCTCGGGGGCTTTCTCCAGCCTTTGCAATTCTGATTTCCTTGGAGAACTCCTGGCAAATCTGAGAGATCCAGAGATTTCAGTGTGATTAAGGTCCTGTTGACACAGACATTAAAAAAGCGCTAGTCAAACTACACCATAAAACTTACCAAAAAAAAAAAAAAAGAAAAATAAAAATCCCTGTCCACAACAGCTCAGGTAAACTGAACTAGAAGCCTGCTGGTAACAACTGCAACATGTTGTAACTCTGAGGTACAAGAGATAAAGAAAAGAAGAAGAAAAATCTAGGTTAAGATCTCACCTGCTTCCATTAGTATACCTCTTCGGTATTTATCTGCCTTGGCTGGCTGAGGAACTGGAAAGTCTTCGTGTGAAGCAAAAAAAAAAAAATGTAGGGCAGGGAACTGCAAAATTCCAGCTGTGTATGAGAGAGTTACAATTCCCTTATCTTCTACCTTAGAATGTATCTATATGGCAAGAATGTAATCTGGTGCCACCAGGCTGATGTGGTACAGCTACATCGAAGATCTGAAGCCCTGGAAATACAGCTGAAATTTCCACATAAGGCTGAATTCTCTGATTTAGTTCATTGGAACTCCACAGGCTGTATCAGTACAGCAGGCAGAAAAGAAGGAAGGAAGGTGGCACAGTACTTATTTATACTGCAGTAGTAATAGTAATAATAAATGTATATATGACTATAAGATGAGAAATGACCTGAATTCCACTTAAGCCCCTATATTAGCTTATTATGAGCTAATCTGATTATGTCTAACATAGCAGTGGCTTGTTCATATAGATGCACCCCAACACAGAAGGCAAGGAAATATCTACTCTCACTTGCAGTTCGGACTTGGTTCTCCCTTGTTATTGAACAGCCATCAGAAAGCCTAGGCTGGTAAGAAGTTGCCACTCAAGAGTATAGTAGTAGACACGGGGACTTGGGCAAAGCTGAGGTGTTATAAATTTGGGTCAAAGAGAGCAAGTTGCACTGAAAAGCTGCAATACAGCAGGGAACTAATTTTATGTCATTCTGAATAATGCAAAGTACCACAGCCACTGAATTATCCTTCTCTTCCCATAAATGGGAATTGCTGGCACAAGTGCACAGCCTTTTTGTCACTGAAGTGATGCAGGCATCAAGTAAGAGATGTCATTAACAAATGTAGGGTATTTTAGTGAAGTGTGCTGTGATGGACCCTGTGACAAAAGAAACACAATGATGAGCAAAGAGTTCTAAAATATAATGCAGGGACACACTGTCACATAGAAGCAATGCACACCACAGAATAGACTGTCAAGAAATCAGAACTGATTTCCTTCCAGACTTTGTGAATTTGGAAGTCATCAGTTTTGGCTAGCTGTGGATCTGGCATTCTGGTACTCTCCCCCAAAAAATCGATTTCTCAGATGATAATCTACCTAGTGGCCAGACCCAGTGCTGCTGAGACTGTACTTGTTACACAGTTTGAACTGGCTCAGTTTTTAAGTTGTAATAATGCAACTGCTTTCTATTATTCTAAAATAACGTTGCTGCTAAGTTTTGTTGCAAAACAGGAGTGAGACAGCAGTTGGAGGTCACTGCCATGGAAAGAAAGGATGTGAGGAATCACACCGAAGCATTGGAAGAGAGGACATTTGAATTGAACACAAAGAAAGAAAACCAAAATGAATAAAATTGGAGAGATCTTCAAACAGAAAGAAACGTCAGAGGCAAAGGAAAATAAAAGAAAGCAAACTTGGTTTGTTTAGCAACCAAGACTAATTCCCCTTCCTGTTAGAAAAGACCTTCATAGATCAAAGTATTAGAGCGCTCTGAATTCCACTTGGGCAACCAGCGATACCCTGATTAGATTTGTATTTGAACAGAATTCTCATACATTTCAATTATCAGAATCATTGGAGCCATGTGCTCTTTCAAGTTAGACCTAAATTATCCATCCTCTAACAGAAAGTGAAAAGGCATACAATATTGATACCAAACATTGTTCTGCAGAGCCATATATACTTTTAGCAGTCATGAGGATAAATGGAAGCATTCAGTATTCATACAGTTCCACTGGTAAGCTGAAAACTTACTACAGCAAGCAAAAGCAATCATATTCTTGGGTTTTAATTGTTTTAACATTCAAAGTATAATCTTTCAGCCTAGTCCTCAAAACGGTTCTTCAGAATAATTACTTCTGTGTGCTTAAAAAGAAAAGATACTACAAAAGCACTGATTTTCCCATGTTGGGCTAAACATCTTCAAAAACCAGCCTAGTTGGCATGCCATTTGAGGGTGAAGAACCAGGTATTCCCCAAAGCAGTAGTCTCTTTAAATGATGATGTGTGATCGATTGATTTGCACATTTGAGCATTCCTAGCAGTGAACAGAAATCTAAATATCTATTGAAACAACCCTGGAAGGTAAACATATTCACCTTCTGAAAAACAGCTTAATGGATAATACCACCCAAACACTACAAAGAGGAGGACTGGGCACCAGTGGGAACTCCAGCTATTATTTACATGCACAGGAACATGTATAGGGACAAAACATTCATTGTTCACTTAAAACTCAAACCACGAATTCTGTAAATAACTGCTTCTCAGACTTAACACCCATCCATGTTTTGAATCTAGGATTTAAAAATGACACACACTTCTTTTTCTTCCCTAACATAGTTCTATTTTTAGGATATCACCCCTACTTAAAAATTATTATTTTCCGATTTCCTGCCTTGGTTTTCTTACAGTACTGTATGAGGTTTAATGTCTCAACTTTTATTTGTTGTTATTCACTTGGGGGTCATGCTGTTATTCTCTCTGATGCCGTCTGTAAAATTATGAAGTCCGTGAAGAATAATGGGGAGATTTTCAGTGAATAATCTTGCAGATTCAGAGAAGCACCTCCCTCCTCATACCTTCCAGAATTTTACTGCTGAAAGAGATGACTCTAAATCACAATAAAGCAGAAAATCTTTCATCAGTGGTCTTAACTACCACTTTGTGACTGCTCCCATCCTCCCTTGTCTGCTGCTGAAAGCAGCAGCTTTGCCCTCGCTGTGTTTTTCCCCAGGTTCTTTCCACATTATCTGCACAACATCCTACTTCTGCTCCCAGACACTTTTGTTATTATAGCAATTTTCTCCAAAGAATGATGCTGTCTCATCTGCAAGAAACAATAGATGTCCAAGATATTTAAAAATATCATGGTCATCTGGATTGACAGAGTGGTAGGGGTTGAAAAGAGATCATCTAATCCAACCCCCCTGCCAGAGCAGGATCACCTAGAGCAATCACAGAGGAACAAGTCCAGGCGGCTTTTGAAAGTCTCCAGAGAAGTAGACTCCACCACCTCTCTGGGCAGTGCTCTGTCACCCTCCCAGGGAAGAAGTATTTCCTCATGTTTAGACTGAAACTTCTGTTTCCACACATACCCTTCTCATATATCTCCCCTCAATGTCTTCTGTGAGTCCCAGTTTCTGTATTGTACTTGGTTATCTGTTAACGGGGTGAGAGACTAGCTTTTTCCCCTATCTCACAAGAGACCATATATATCTTTGAAACCCTAAAAATAATAAGCTATAATAATAATTAAAGAACAAATATTGCTGGCAACTATTCCCTTATCCTGATGAAATTACAAGTGAAACAAACCTACTATTTGTCTCTAACACACCACCACCACCATATCTGAATTATGGTTTTCTGTTAGTTGATAGTTTAAATAATTTTAGAAAAACGTTTTAGGTGTACACCTGCTGTTTTCACTGAATAATTTCTCCAGAAGGAGATCACCCTCCTTGCATTCACAGTTCTCTTGGACAGAAAAATAAACAAAAAAATGTAGTATGAATGTACCTGTCAGGTTCAGGTCTCATATTAAGTAAGTAAAATATCTGAACTAGAAAATTCAGATGCCAGTCATATGTACATTGGGTAAAAAAAGCATTGGTCTGAAAACCATATAAAATTTCAAAGTAGCATGAAAACGCCGGATCTTGCCAATCTGCCCCATTTTCTGTCTCTGGAAATTATAGTTTTGTTTCTTTGAAGGACTAGTGCATTTTACTAGCCCACATGCATAAATGACACCATTTTTAGCTATCAGTTTAGATATTTATACCACACTGGACCGTGTGCCCTTGCGGGTCTGTTACTCAGGTAAAGCCGGGATCTCGCTTCGCTTTTCACCAACGAGAACGAGGAACATCGAAGGACTTTCCGTCGCTAGACAGAAATGGAATCATCTTCACCATTAGTAGCGGTAAGATCTCAAGCTAGATGTACAGGACCTCTGCAGACCTGGATAGGCAGCACTGACAAACCCAGATGCAAATTATTTTGTATTATCCCAAGTCTTTGTGCACAGTACTTCTCCCTTTTAACCTTTCTGGACCAAAGAGCAGCTCTTTAAAGGATGCCAGCAGCCTTCCTCCCATCCCCGTGGCAATACTCAGTATTCACCCTGAGGCACCTTTTCAGGCGTCAGTAGCTGCAACTATCCCTATCTGTGTGGTCCTAAAACTCAGGTTGAGTTAGGACTTCCACTTCTCATAGCACTGGTGAGCCTGCAGCCCCCGATCTCAGCAGATGGTCACATTTAGCCAGAGAACTATGGAAAAGAAAAACAGCAGCAACCTTCTCTCCTGAAACCATTAAGAAAGCACTGAGACACTGTTCTAAGTAAGGGCTCTGGAGTATTTTTATATATATCTATATATATAATGGGAAGGGGAAAAGATAATTCCTTAATACTAACAGTTTAATCTCTTCAGTTGAAATGATGGACTAAGTCAAGCCATTTTACCTGACCCTAGATTTAGTTCTCTCACATGACAGCTACTCCACTATCCTCCACGATAATCTCTGCAGGACAGGAAGAACAACAAACACCCACCTTCCATTTCAAATTATTTTTAGTAGGGCACATGAATCATCTTTGTCAACATAACCCAGAGCATACTGAAAGCCTTTAGAAAAACTAACTCAGGTTACTCTTTCCATCACATCATTAAGCATGTCTAGAATTCTTTAAATCATGATCTGTCAAATGTGTGGGTCTTGGTTTGGTTTTGGTTTTTTTTTTTTTTTAAATGTTGTTAAGCTTCTTAACAACATTCCTCAAATGAGAACTTTTTTTTTTTAAATATGTTATTTACAGACAAGAAAAATAAGAAATATCCACAAGCAATCTTCAGGCTCCCTGTTTGGTATCTTCATATGATTCAGTAAATAGCAAGAGATGCAACACAAATGTGCTGCCCAGAGAAGCTGTGGATGCCCCATCCCTGGAAGTGTTCAAGGCCAGGCTGGATGAGGCTTTCAGCAACCTGGTCTAGTGGAAGGTGTCCCTGCCCATGGCAGGGGGGTTGGAACTGGATGGTCTTGAAGGTCCCTTCCAACCCAAGCTATTCTATGATATACCTATTCCTGCCTCAAGTTGTCTTCCAAGAAACCTCAACCCAACAGAAAGCATCCAAGGGAGCGCCATAGAAAGAAAACCCAAACCAGTTGTCTGGAAAGCCAGAAAGATGGGGAGAAGAAAAATGTATTTATATTTCTTGAGGTTTACCAGCAGAGCACACACTGAAGCAGGCTGTGGGTAGAGGGAAGGCTACCAGAAGGGAACCTCTTCCCTTCAGAAAGCTGGGAAAGGTATTAAAATAATAATAATACAGTTTTCCAAGCTTGAGGCTCAGTGGTTCATTCTCAGGAAAGAAAGCATGTAAAATATCCAGAGAACTGAAGAAAGCTGAAAAATGATCCTTTTACTAATCCATTCTCATTTAGCCCAAAGCTGTAAGATGATATTGCCCTAATGTAATCTTCTAGTTTCTGTCAGTCAAAGACTTTGTGTTTTCCTGAGCTGGAGGTTATATCCAGGCCATTGCATTTAATAACCTTTGATGCATCTTTCTGTCTTGAATTTGTCTAATAACTTCTTAAACCTCCTTAGATGTGATATCCAAAACATATTGTAGCAATCCTCAATTTATTTTGCATTATGAAGAAAAAGCACTTTCCTGCTCCTTGAGAAATTCAGGGCGCCCCTATTTCTTATTCTGTGGTAACAGGGGATGATCATCTCCTCTCTGCACCCTCTGGATCATTCATAGTTTTGTACAATTTTTTACATCTTTGCTGCTCACAGTATTATGTGCATCCTGAGACTCCTTTTCCTGAGGTGAAGAGATTTGGTGCCTTGAGTCTCTGCTTGTAGAAAGACTGTTCTGTTCAATTCCTCCACTCCGGCTGTCACCTTCTCCGCATCCCACTGGAGACAGGGTAGCAAGAGCTGCACATAGCGTACGAAACACAGGAACGTCACAAGTTAGAGCCAGGGAGGCATCTTCTTTTCCGTTCCTTTTCTAGTAACTCCTTTTTGTTTGATGAAGTTGCATTTTTACAAGCTTCTGGGCTGTGTGCCAGCACGATGCGAGATGACTCGACGTTTTCAGTGTTATTTTTCTAAACCCCGACTTCTCCGCAGTCGGCTGCCCAGGAAAGAAATGAATTGGCCATGACTGAAGAGTCACCGCTACCTGTGTACAAGCCACCTCTGCTGCAGATTTCACCTCAAAGCAAGTGGTGCTGTTCTGGAAAGGTTCCTCTGGGAGAAGGCAGGTCCACACCATGGCTGAGTGGCTGCATTAGGCGCCGCAGCATTCTAATGTAATTAGAAAACAGCTGTGAAGGAAGTGTCAATTTTTTTTTTGGCAGTCACGGCCAATTTTGCACCAATGCAAATGATGAATCAAATCCTGCAAGTTTACAGGATCTGCTGAGAGCGTAATGGCAGAAGCCATGCTAATGATTTTAAGTCTCGTTTATACCACTTTTGGCTGATGGAGTAGTCCCCTGTCCCCCAGAAGCCGCCAGCATGAAGGAATTCCAACACACTGCACCACAACACCTATTGGGAAGGGGAGAGGAGAGCCAACGGATTTGGTATGGAAATCAGGCAGCTGCCTGTCATCCACAGACTACATATAACACATTCTTTTTTTTCTGGTTCAGAAACCATGCCATTGAGCCACGCATTACTCGTCCTCACCAAATAAACAAAACTGGCAAGAGAGAACAACACAAAGTCCCCAGTTACTACCAGGCTGCTCTTCTCTGACTATCAAACCCAGTCCACCCACTATGTATTAATGCATTAGAAATATTAATTGAGGAGAACTGTATTATTCATTTAACCATGTTCCTCACACCAGTTCTTTTAACAAACAAACATCCAGTGCTGTCAAGACTCTCAAATATCAGCCTGTGAACCATTAGCTGCTTCTAAACGGATTATGATGATATTCTCTAGGGCCACATTTTCTTGTTGAGACCCCCCCCCAAGATCCTCCAAAGTTATTGTATGTGTCAGCTGCGATCAGAAATGTTTCTTAGGAGGATAAGTGCTAAAAACATATTTTTGCACGTGCAGCAGTGCCTGTTAACATGAAAAAATGCAATCCAGTTGGCAATATGTTCACATAAATTCAAACTTTGTGATAAAGATGTTAGAAACAACATTTGAAAATAGCCCTTTGCCCTGCTTGTTCTGGCCTGAAAATAGCTGTGTGTCAGCCTTTAGAAGGCAGTATTTTCGGTCAGACAGTCAATAATTTTAATAGAATTAGCATGGGACAGAAATGCCATCCAAAAATGGATTCATGTTTAATCTGGTAATCTGATCCCATATGGCACTTTAAAGAGTGGGAGGAATTAGTGTTTGCTGCTTAAAGAAATTACCCAGAAAATGACTGCTGAAGACAGACCAAATAGTTTCTCATCATCATTCAGTGTGAAAAAGACAAACAGCACAGGAACAAGAGAAGTTAAAAGGTGAGCTAAGCAAAGAAAGCCAAAATTTTTTTCCGCATGGCTGGGAAAGGGATAACAATCAGATGATAAAGGCAACCCCACAAAGTACTGGATATAAATAAGGAGGAATTAGAATATATTGCCCAGAAGGGTAGAAGGCAGTTTAAAACCCAAACCTAACAATAAGCCAAGCTACATCCTTAAATACCCATTCACCTTCTCTGCAGTTTTGAGAAGGTGTTAAGAATGCCCTGGAAAGCACAGTGGTCCCATAAATATGGTCCCATATTTATCTCTGATCATCTTGACAAGGGAAGCAAAGGTCTCAGGCACAAGGCTGTCTTGGCCCTGACACTTGTCCGTGCTTCAGGTCACAGTTTCAGGGACACATTTCTGGGAAGCAAAAGGCCAATGCGCTTCCTTCTTCTTGCCTTCATCCCTCAGTCCTGCTGATCCATGGGGCCTTGTGGTGAACCAGATTCAGAAACTCAACTCACAACTAACCCTGTTCAAGAATTAAAAAAAACCCACTAAAACTAGGCATATTTTTAATTCAGCTGAGGTCAACCAGTTC
This sequence comes from Eurypyga helias, assembly GCF_000690775.1. Lineage (NCBI taxonomy): Eukaryota > Metazoa > Chordata > Aves > Eurypygiformes > Eurypygidae > Eurypyga > Eurypyga helias. The sequence goes on from NW_010262799.1 coordinate 13,720, forward strand.
ATCTGTACCCCTGCAAAAAGTGGCAATGGCACAACCGAGGAGCCACCCCTGGAGTGAACAGTAGGAGATAAATGGAATAAACAGATGGAGCTGAAGAGGGGAAGAGCGAGAACGGCTCATGATGCCTTTGATGCCAAGAGCGACGTCCGCAGAAGCGCAGCCTCAGAGCTCCCGGTTTGTGCTGTCTCTGGAAGTGCGTTAATAACCGCACAAACACAGTAAATATGGCCTTTGTGTTATAAAATAATAATAAAAAAAGACCAGAGAGAATAAAAACAGCTGAGGGGTGAGATGTAACAAACACCCAAAGCACTTCAGATTCTGGGTAGGCAGCTCAATAATTTCAAGATGCCTTTTCTATCAGGATATTCAGCTTCCCTGACTTGCCCCATGCTGGAAAGCCTCCTCTCGTGACACAAACCTTTCACTTGGCCCACCCACAAAAATCCTACAAGGTATTAGGAGCACTTCTCTTTCACTGAAATTACGGAAGCTGAAGGGCATCAAAACAACGGCCATTGAAGTTGCAGCTAAAGCAAAGCAGGGTTTGAGGGTTGCAAATCTATTTAGCGATTCTGTAACTTGTCACAGATGTGGAGCACAGGTTAAAAAGCAATGAAAAGCTATTTTCCCCCTTCCCACCTCCCTGGAAAGGAAAGCATTTAACAGAACAAAGTGCCTGTTGTAAAATTAAATAAGATGTGACTGCTCCCATATGGAGATTACACAAAATACAACCCCTAAAGAATTATTCTGTTGCTTACTTCTGGGGTAAGAATACAGGATTTATCTGTAAAAGCAGCTCAGACCAGGGCAGTGCCGTGGCTAATGAAACCCATGCCAATATGTGTCCAAATCCTTTCCTTTGTGTCACCAGTTCAAGCACACCAATTTGTGACAGAGCTACGAAATGAAAAATCACAGCCCAGTGCACAGAGATAATCTAGACAAAAGCACGCAGCAAAAGCTTGGTTAACGCACGCATGCGACACCCAGCATTCAGCTCAGGCAGAGCTTGGCCGGCTCCCCAAAGTCAACAGCCCCGAGATAAAGAGTCCAGTTTGAAGCTGGGGGGGGGGTGTGTGTGTATCTCAGGTGCACGCTACAGACACAGCAAAATACAATAATTTTTGACCGTTATGCCATGGTTCTGAATGGCACAAACCCTGGTTTCTGCACAAATATCCAATGGCAGGATTAGTGCAATAGTATTATTTGTCCTTTATGGATATACACTTTCCTCTTAAATCTTCCTTTACCACCACCCACCTTCTTTCCCTTCTGTTAAACTAACCTTTGGAAAATGTCCTTTATGTAACAAAATTAATTGTCTATAGAGTCACTGATGTGCTGAGTAAAACATCTTTAATTTTCTTTGGGTAGCAACTGAGGCAGTGGCCTGTCTGGGTGTCAGAGCAGCGGCTACCAGCTCTCCACATGATGTTAGTATGGATCACCACTCCATCTGACACTTTTAAAACCTCTTTCAGGCTTAAAAATAAATAAATAAATGGATGAATACAAGAACAGAGCAATATTTACTCACCAACAGTGTACAGCAATTCAAGGGGGTAAATACAATAAAGGTGTGTAGGCATGTTTCTCCTTACCTAACCCTCCTTTTTTTCCTATCTGTGAGATGCAAAAACTGCAGCACGTTCTCTGGGTCTCTTTCACTAAAGACCGGACACTTCTGGTAGCTCTGTAAGCCCCCAACCTCATGCCATCACCCAAGACATTTATGTGGTTTAGTGTTTTATGTGATTATAGGTTCCAACTGGAAAAATTACAATTTCCCTTGTTTCATTTTCCCTTTTTCCTCTACTAAAGGCTTTGTTTAACTCTTTGTAGAAAAATATCAAATAGGTGAACCGAGGTGACATAAAAGCAATTTTCCTACACTCACCTGCTTTGTGCTCTGCTCAGCTAGGATTTCCTTATTTCACCCAGGAGAAAGGTGAAGAACGTGTTCCTAAAGCCAGAATTTTATTTGCCCAGCATCCCTGCAGGTTGTGCCACTATTTGCACATCTAGCTCACCAAGAGCACAGTGGTTGCTTCCCTTCAGTAAAAGTATTTATTGACAGGTCAGAACGGTACTAGAGCAACTGTAATCCTTTACTAAACCTATTCTAGAAGTGTCCTTCAGATTCTGCAGTGTGATTAAGATGTGGGCGTCAGTAAATGATGAGTTTTATTTCAGGATTTGGCTAAAATAAAGAAGATACCTTGCCTTTTTGACAGCTATATTATTTTCATCATGGTTTTAGCAGCGTACCCCTTGTTTGTGTTGTTCTGGATTCAGGAGCAACCAGATTTTCCCAGGTACAACAAAAGAAGGATTCTTGTTCAGCTCAGTTATTTTATCTAATTATTGGGGTTTTGGAATAGTTGCCTGAGACAAGTTCAGAAGGAATAACGATGAATTCAATACTGTTGTCTAGGTGTGAAACAGGATGAGAGTCAGGTCACAGATTACTGGAGACTTAATCAGGCAAGGCAATAAGGACTCCGAGCCCAGCCCTTCGCAGGGGTTAGATATTGCCTTAAATTTAGCACAAGTTCCAACAACTTTCAGCAAGTAAACAGAAATATCATCACTGCATCCCTAAGAGATTTTTTTTAGCTGCTGATTTAAAAATCAAGAGGTTAAGCTATACTATCTAGGAAGACCGAGTTCCCCTTGCGTCTCTGCAAGTCAAGCAATTTTACGCAAGTTCAGACTATTAATATGAAAAGCACAGGCTGAAGTTGGGACAGGAGATGTGTAAGACGTGTCATGGAAAAAAAGGCTGGAATTAATGAATGGGTCTCATCAATCTCAGCTTGTATTTGTGATGAAGACAGTGCAAAGTGAATATACACCTTGAAAAAGAAAAGGAATGTCAAACCCATGACAGTTATAAATCCAAGGTCAACAGTAGCCTTCAAAGAGTTTTCTTAAGCAGTTGTGATGGATTCCCAATTTGCTGAAAGTTTTACGTAAGACAGCTTGACACTTTATTGCCACAAGTTTCACAGCATAAAGATTTCAAGGCTTTCAGCTAACAGCAGATACATCTGAAGGAGATCATAGAACCTTGACCTCATTTTTAATACTCATGTTAAGCCATGAAGGGGTTCTCAAGACACACAGGAGTGCTAAGATTTTGCCAAGCCATGGCATTTTTTTCCATATTTTACTACTTATAAACAACAGCTTAGTATAAACCAAAGCCCACAGTAGTTGTGGCAAATATTACTACTGACTTTCAGATAAACCCCATAGTGTCCTTTTCACCTTGAAGACTACATAAACGTTCCACACATTCATACACTGTTGAAGTTCAGCAGCTTTCAAACTGATATAGAGTAACTATTTAACAATTTAGAGCAAACCTACACATTTCTCTGGAAGAAAATGTTAAGTCTGCTTGAAAACATCTTTTCCAGGCTTATCGTAGGTAGGTAAAATGTAATCACTTTCACAGTTTAATAGCATATGTTTTGCCTTGAATCTCTACATAGTCCTGCTGAGAGTGTAACCTTATGTGACCTATTTTGGTTTTTAAATTATTTTAAAACTGATCCCTGAACAAGCTTTAACTTGTTCTCCCACAGCTCTCAGTCAATCCCAAAATCTCCAAACTCCAGGTAAGGTTGCTAGCTTTCAAGGATTGACACAACAGTTCAGGACAGGCTTCCCAGGAAAGACAGCGCCTTCAGTCTGCTGGAATGAAGTAATACTGTTTGATTCAGTTCTTATGGTCTTCTAGTTTCATCTTCTCATCCCAAATCTGCCATCACTATCCCTACATTGGTAACAGCTCATTAGTTGCAGTAATGGGCACCCTAGCCCTGCGTTTTCCTCCTTCCATTGCCTTTCCCTTGTTCAAATAAAAGTAAGTGGTTTATCATTTCTTTGCCTGTCCATGTCTTTGCTCTTCTACAGTACTTCATTCATACCAAACCAGAGGAGGGGTGTTAGATACCACAGCAGACAGACAGACATAAGATGTACTTATAAATGGCATTCATTCATGTCTTGATCAAAATGAGGGTTTTTTTTTTTCCTTCAGCATACATTAAGAATTAAACTGGGAAAGCAAAAATACGAACAAATAGTAATTCTGCAGAATTAACAAAACAGAGAATTTACGCTCATACTGTGGCACACATTGGCATCAGTTCTAAAACAGCACATCCAAGAACTGCAAAATGTGTCATGGTCTCATTTCTAGCCACGGACACTACATTTTATACCTCGCCTGAAAGATAATTTTCATGAGCAACCCACCTTCCACTTCAACAGAAGTGGCAGAACTTTTGGTGTATATCTGTTTTCCTGGAGACCTCCCAGGGGGCTTGATTCTTCACTGCCTTGCCTAGATATCAATACTTTTGCACGAAAGGTAGAATGTGCTATAGTTCTTGTTGTAGCACTCACTCCCACTCTCGTCTCCTGCCGAGCAGGTGAAAATGAGCAAAGAAGCTGCAAGGCTGCAGAGTATAAATCTTTACACCTGCACTGTCATTACGAAATCTTTGCTATTGGAAATGTAGCATTTAAAATCTTAGCAGAGAAGAGATTATTTTTAAAAGACAGTGAAATTAAACTTTTCTGTTGAAGTTGCATAAATGCAAAGGGCCCTATATATTTTAAATATTGGTTTATGTTTTATGAAAATCTGAATAGTTACAAATCTGAAAGCAAATGATAATATTACCTTTAATAAAGTTTGTCAAATGTTTCCTTTCTTAGTAACATATTTTAGAGTTTTGTGTTAAAAAGAAAAGATAATCCCTTCCCAGTCTGACCTCTCTCTTGAACAAATTTAATCCTCATCCCAACAACTGTGTCTCCCACAATTTCTTTGCTACTTAAACCTCACAAATAAGCTCCGTAGTGATCTTGGGAACAGGCTTGCTCAGTAACGGCAGTCACAGGCAGCAGGGGGGGCTCACACATAGGGTTATTTTCTGGCCTTGCATTTTTTCATGTTCATTTTCACTCTTTACTGATGGTAATGGCAGAACAGAGAATTTCCATAGCAGTGCTAAACTTTGGAACCTAAATTTTCTGATAATTTTCTTTGGAATTTCTGCACATGAATGCTTTTGATGATAATTTATATCTATTTCTTGCATCGACACATTCATCAGTAAATCTCAAAGCACTTTAGAAAGGAGATCAATGTCATTATCATCATTTTGAAATTAGCTTACCAAGAGATTATTATTTCTGGTACAACGTGACTGCTATATAAAAGCAGTACGAGCGCAATGGCATTTGCCTTTGTGCCATAAGCTTAACACTGCTAGCTGAAGATTTCTTATAACCAAATCGGAGTAAGACAGCCTTAGTCTCATCTCCTATCTTGAAAAAAACCCAAAGCCAATAAAAGAATAACTGAAGGAAATATGAGTCTTTTTGACCAAATTAAGAAATCCACGTTAGCATTACTATACATCACTTAATTCCAAGCACGTAATTCAGAAAGCCTAACACAGAGAAAAACGCTGGAGGAAAGCTCTGCTGCTTGCAGGCGTGCCCTGTCCTCCACAGGAAGGGCTTCACCGATATTTCGTGGAAATACCGGCCCGATCTTGAGTAACAGTGTGCTTGCTCTCACTCAACAGAGAAACAACAGAGGCCTGAATCCTGAAATGCCACACTGAAAGCTGTTTACCGTTAGCCATTCTGTTGCAATGCATCCTTGACAGGGCCCAAATGTTGCCCTTACGATGCAACGCAGAACTCGGGCAAGCTATGACAACTCCTTGGAAGAGAGGAATGGTGGAAGGAAACTTTACAAATTAGTAACACCAGCCCAAGTATTACCAAGGAGCATGTTCTCTCATGAACGCCTTTGGTACAGCACAGGTCTAAATTGGATTTCTGCATGTTTCTGCACTAAGTACATGAGAAAAAACATTAGTCAGAGAAAAAGAAACCTGTAACGGTTAGCCAGAAATCATAATTTTTGCACATGGATAGATGTGTGTTATGAAACAAAATTAAGGAGAGTTGTGTTTTAAATAAAACTGAAATAGACGGGTTTTAATAACTTTCTGTTATTAGACTGTTTCTACCGTTCAGGCATCAGCCTCAAGACAAAAATCACATAGAGCAAGGGAAAGTTCTGTAACCTTTTCAATATTCTTCATTAGACTCCACCATCCACAGCCCCTAGAGTGAACTGCATCATCAAATCAATTGCACCAAAGCCTCCTCTGATTTATGAAAGGCCTCACCATGGAGTTTTCATATACTAGTTATTTGAGTACTGAAAAGTCTTACCTATAGATCCTCAAGTAATTACACACTGAGAAAGCTCACGCAGAGCAGATTTTCAGCAAAGGGACGGCACCGTAGGAACAAAAGCCTTTTACAGCTGAAATCAGGCATGTATTACAGGTTTGTGTTTTTATAGGGCTGCATTGAGAACTGAGCCCTGAGACTAGCACAAAATGAGAGCAAGGGGACTTTTGCAGTGATAAATCTGAGCAAATATAAAGGCATTTCCAGGACCATCACTATGCTGAAAGCAAGTTACAAGTTTTCCTTTTTCAACTGTCCGATTGTCATCTTTTTGGTGACCTGTGATGGCACACATATGGTAGGTGCTACAATAGTATCACCTTTCGACATTTGTTCAGTGTGGAAAAAAATATTTCCTTTTTTTTTTTTTTGAATGATCTCATCACCTTTATCCTCTCATCCTCTACCAGCACAGAAAAGAAGAGAATATTCAAGTTGCTGCTGACCGGAGCAGCATCTGCCACACTCCTGCTTCGGGGTTTGGGCAGTGGAATCGCATGGGTGGCTTTCACCCTCCACAGTGGTGGAGCGCTGTGTCACGATGGTCTGGGTAAAAAGAATGCTCAGAATTTTCCACGGAAGCCTGTCCTTCAAACACAGCAGAAATGGTGCCTTAATGCAAAATGCATTAAAATGTTCCATTATCTCGGTGTTTTGATTATTTCCAACTAAGTAATTCCCACTCTGCAATACAGTAAAGACAGCAAAAGAAGCATCAACATTCTCCTCTTCACTAATGGAAACTATTTTCTCTTTTCTTCAACCTGTTTAAAGTCTCTCTAAAAATCTAACGGGATGAGCGAATCAGCCCTCGTGCTTCCACAGCAAAATGGAAAAAGACTACATTTAAATGCTTTATCCCCTCTTTTAAAGATCTGTACACACTTGATAGACATTTATACATGTTTATGCTATTTTAGGAGGAAGGGTAAACAGTACTTTGCTGAGCCTTTGCACCAAACTCAGTTCAGCTAGTACACTGCAAATTCATTGATATTTTGGGAAGACCTCTGCATATTGTGGCTCGCAAAGAAATACAGCTTCCCCCAATAGCAACAGCTGAATTAACCTATTCTGTTTCAGAATTAGCTGCTGGTTACTGACAAATAGTTGCACACAATTGATTTATACAGAAATATATTTTACACATGTGAAGTACGTACTAAAACGCAACTACAATTTTAACACAAAGTCTGACCCACTGCGACTATGGGATGCACCCTATGTGAGTATGGTCACAAGATGCTACAAAGGCATTGGTGTAGTTGTAACCTGTGACACTTACACACAGAGATATTAATTACCTTACAATTTCATTTATAGCCCAGAAGCTACAGCTACTTTTGCTGTAGCAAGTTTAGATTTTTTTTTTCCCAAGTAATTAAATATCACAGTCCTCACTTTGGTGGATTTTAAAATACCTCTTTGACAAAGTCACTCAGCTGCTGCATCCTAATCATTATCAAACAAAACCCTAACAATTATCAAATACAATCTTAACCTGGACACTATCAGTTTAGCTAAAAATAATGCAGCATCAACTCTTCCTACTTAGAAAGCACATAGTAAGGCATAATAAGGGGGACTAGGAGGAACATGAGGTGCTCAACATTTAAAAAAAAATGGTGAAAGGTCTAAAACTACCTTCAGGTGGACTTAATAGGACATCCTTGAGCCTGCCCTAAGGACAAGAACTACAACGCAGCCAATTTGAGTGTGTTGGCAGAACACCTTTCATTTTAAAATATTTTTTGCACCTAAATTTTACATGAGTAATTTTAATGAGATTGTTTAGTCAGAAATTAGAGGAAGACAGAATGAATATTGCTATCCCCAACACCAACCTTTCCAATAAACCAAAAGAGGCAGGTATTTTTAAATGGTAAAACACATGAATTTGCTAACTACCTGTGCTTATTCAGACCACTGTCTTCTGCTGGATGACCTAGCAGACATTCTGAATGCTTATGATCATACCATCCTTTGGAAGCTGAAACCTCCATGTAGACTCAGGATAGGATTTTCAAAGGACTGAAGCCCTAACTGCACTTAGGATCTTTTCCATAAACCCTAATCCTAATTGCCTGATGGGCATTTCACTCTTACTACATCTTTGCTATTTTTAAAATATAAAGGCAGGAGAGTGAGGTTTGGGTTCACCTAATAGAACTCAGAATATGGCATCTGGTCACAAAGAATTTGCTCTCAAAAGTGACTGATGCTTCTGATTTGTCGTTGATCCAAGTGCAATTTATCTTCCTTGGGGAAACAAGAATGACACCGTATTTTTCAACAGGTGTGACTCACTAACTGTTTGCTTCCAATGAACTTTTAGAAGTGAAAATATCATCAGATTTGGCAATAGGTGTATTGTCTTTCCTACAAATGCTATTCTTACAGTGCTAATGACTTGCACTTGCATCGGATCACACTGAACGACCGTGCCATGAAGCTTTCTGTATCCCAAGGGATGCTGTAGCTCCTCGGCAGCCCATATATTACTTGATGTCAGACAGCACCGTCTCCAATGGCAGCAGCATCCATCAGCTGCCACGAGCTAGGAAAGAAAGCAGCTGCTTCCAAATCTTTTTGAAATGATGTGTAATACACTCAAGCTAACCACCCTTCCTCTCCCCTGGGATGTATTATAAATATTATGAATTTGTATTATTAATACTGTATGAGTGTTAGAATATTTATTGTAAGTGTGGGGCCTTAACATTTGTACAACTCAAGTGTGTCTAGGGAGTCTCCCACTAAGTGCCAATATGCAACTGCTTCTAGGTAAGTGTAAATATCACAGGACAAGACTGCACAACAGTTTGAGACAGAAAATAAAAAAATGTCATATTACCCTACAGGGCGGATGAGGGAAAGTATGCAGATGTATGACAGGCAGCCAAGCGTGAATTCTGACAGGGCATTAGGCAGCCAGTCTAGCAAACGCGTAATAAGATTGTTAACGAACAATAGATCAATAGCCTTTTAATTTCTCCACCTGAAGTACTGCAAAACGCTCCCTGTAACACGAGGTTTTCCAGGGAAGGATGTCAACTACTCACTAATCAAAGCTACTTTCTGCAGCAGTGGTGAGCCTCACAAATCACCCTTTAAGAAACTGCTCCTGCTTTACTTGTGAATCAAATTGCACTCGCAGTCCGATGTGGGATTGCTGTAACAGGAGAAAGCAACAAGGGAGGACACCTACTAATATATTACTTTTCTATTTTGTTAGCAGGAACTGTGCTAAAGCCAATTAAATTTCACAGAACAGATAACAGTTGTGCTGTGCTGGAGATTCCTGTGAAGGTTTAAAGCTAAAATTGAGGGTCTCCAACAGAAACTGTTAATCATAATTGCTGTTAATAAAGGAGGAGCACAAATGAAACCAGAATTTGAAACTATTGCTGCTGATTCAGTAGATCTTTTAATAAAGCTTTGTTTATAAAAACTGTTCTCAAAACACACTCCAATATTCAAGTAACACCAAATCTGCTCATCACAAGCAAGTTAATTTTTTTGATTTTCAGTGTGCAGAAATGCCCGATGTTTTCATTTAAATGACAAAACTTCTGTCAAAACTTAGTATTTCCTATCTCCAGCTAACATACGCATTAAGGGGGTGGAAATGGCCTCTGAAATGCATTTTTCTCATCTTGATGCAAAGCACAGGCTGTTCTGCTGGACCTTTCATAATTATTTTTGAAACAGGTACACTTTCAACTGTTCACAGTTTTAAGAGTTCAAGAAACTGATCTAACATAAGTGAAGTCTAATCTAAATTGCTAAATACATAGAAATATTTTCTGTATTTGTTATTTCCTTTACAAATAACAAGCTTTTTTGCCTTTAATTTAAAAAATCCTTCTTCTAAGAATTGCCCCCCCACCCCCACCCCCCCAAACAACAGAACATTGAATTTTCAATTTTTAAAAGGCATTCCTAAGAAAACATCATCAGGTGTTACTCCAGGAAAGGGCAGCCATCCCTGTAAAGCTGCAAGTGTTTCACAGCTGGCTCAAAATACGTACAGAAGAAGGAAAACCCAGACTACCATGCTATGTAATCACTGAGCTGTGCAAAATTCTTCTTTCTGACCTCCGCGAGCCCCAGCTTTTCAGATTTTGGGAGCTGCTACCCATCTTCTCACACATACTGAGTCATCACTTCAAACAAACTTTCCTTTAGTTTCAAAAGTCAGTCCAAAAAACCCTCTAATTCTAAAAATTCTGCAGGAATTTGCATGTACAACCATCCCAGACTCCCCACTTTTTTCCCAATCTGATCTGATCACTTGGGATCACCGGGTATCTTTCTAACCTCTGAAACAAGTTCTATGACCTTACACTAGAGCCTCTCAACCCAGCCACGTCAGTGTGCTCTCTGTGGATCTGGGCCACCTAGACCTACACCACCCTACTTTGCCTTGGCTTCCCATCTCTTCCCTCTGCAGACACTTTTTGCTTCCTTCATATCTATTTATTTTATACATTTATATACGTGTACATATATGAATAAATAAAAATAGATATCTTAAAAATTCTGATTTTATCTTTGTTTTTTTCCCCCATGAAAAACGATGTTCATACCATAAAAAGTGTTCAGGACAACATTCTGATGCAACTCCCAGCTCAAGCCTGATGATGCGAATGGTGTTGTGTGGAGGCGCAGTTTCTCCTTTCTGCCCTGTCATCATCATATTTCCCCTACACAAAGTGTTCATGCTGTAGTAGCCTGAGTGTAGTAGTAGTATGAGCTACCCAGCTGCCACCTTCTGGGAGATCACGTGTAACAACCCACTCTAAAAATGGATTCTATTTATTCATGCATTTGGCACTTTAAAGCTGCGATATATAATTTAATACAAAAATATAAAATCAATAATGATTTAGTTCCAACTATAAAGGAAGTCAAGCACAGATCAATTTTCATAACATGCTTATAATCGTTTAAACACCAACTGATGCCTGAAAACTCGGAAAAACATTTGCTGGTTTATGACTTTCAGAAATAGATGAATTCTAAGAGAGAAGGATTCCGTACTTAGTAAAATAAAGCCTTCACACTAGGGCCCTCTTCCCCCTCCAACGCTGCTCTATTACGATCTTCGTACGAGAAGCCCTGGATTAGGACTTCACAAAGAACTACTGTACTCTGGAATGTCACACAAGATTAGCAATTTTCAGTCTCAGAATCTTCCATAGAGCTATGATACTGAAGTTAAGTAATCTCAAAAATGCAGGATTAGGTGGACTATATAAACCTTGCATTAACATAGGCAATACTATGGAAATGGCAATAGAAGTCGGCCTTTTCAACAAGACTGGGTAACTCTAGGCCTTGCAGTGTTGAATATGAATCAATAAAATGGAGAAATCTGGGCTACTTTCTGGACAAATTGGACCTGTCTTCATGGAGTTCTCAGTCTGTTCTTGTAAAAGAAATAATCACGGTACTAAATAAGTATACAGACCATCACACTCGGTAAAGCCTAGTATAATGTCAAGTCCAGCCAGCTCCAGTGTGGACCAGCTGGGTCTCCAAAACAAGTCAACCTCTAACTTGCTGTATGTGCTGTTCCTAAACTAGACCCCAGGATTTCTAAGCCCTGTGACATCCCTGTGCCCTTCTAGGCTTGGAGCGTCTCTGACGTAACCGTTCGCACAACCAGCCCAGTCTAGTCCGTGGAACCAGAAATAAGTACAAGACAATCTGTGAATGAGGTTGCCCAGAGCTAGCTCATCCCCTTTCATCCAAAAGAAAGGCAGACGTCTGCACCTCTGAGCTAGGTAGCTTTGACTTACAACTTCACACTGAAGGTCAATGGAATGGGACCTCTGGGCAGCCAGTGCCTTGTAAGGAAAAGGACCACCTTTTCTCCTAGACCAGCAGAGACACTAATACGTTCTCATTGTTCAAGACTAATGTTTATGACAAAATAAAATAATAATCCTGACTGCAATAACTACTCACTGCATAGTGAAAACCCAGCAATGGCGAAAGTAAGGTTTTTCGGAAAGGGTGATTTTCAGTTATTTACTGAGTCAAGCCAACCCTGACACTCACCTCTGGACATGTGGCAAAGTCTCTTATGTGCTGACTGCCCTGTGACAGACAGGTCTCCTGCTCTTCCCAAGCATCTCTTCTTTTCTAGCCCTGGGATGTAGGCTCCTATTTGCAGTCCCTGACCCCTGCATGCTTCACAGAAAGGCTTTCTGAGGCTCGGTGTCCTCAGTTCTGCCAGGGGAAATGGAAACAGCCTTCTTCCTTGTAGATATCAGAGCCAAGCCCTATGGCTTGCAATTCAGCTCTTTTTAGTAAAGTATACAGAACAGCACATGTAGCCTGCAAACAAACAAACTAGTTAATTCTATCCTTGTTACAGTGAGGCAAACTTCAGATCCTTTCTTTAGGACGGTATTTCAATTTTGAGCTAAGATAATAAAGGATTAGTTATCCGAGAAGTTGCTATTAGGTTTTGGATGAACTTGGATAAGTGACAACTAACTCAAGTCAACAGCTGAAGCAGACATTATGGCATACAATTAATCAGACATTCTGATAAACAATCTTCCATTTCAGTCCAAGCTGACAAGCGCAGGTCAAGGAAAGGCAAGCTTTTGCATAAAAGAAGTCTTTGCTGGAAACCAGAATTCCCCCATGGAGGAGAATAAGCCACGTGAAACAGAGCAGCCTATGCTCCTCTTCTCCCACGGTTTCCTGAAGCTTTGTGTGTGACTCCCCATACTTTAATTAAAAAATTGGCAAAGCTCCCAATACCCTCAAAGCCATGATATTCAT
>NW_010262799.1:26852-27750 GCF_000690775.1 Eurypyga helias
GGTAACTGAAACACAATTGACACCAGTAGTCATTTCTCCATTGCCTTTTTTTTTTTTTAATTTTTGCTCTTATTTAAGATTAAAAACTGGAACACCTTTTTCAACTGAGAATTTCAATAGAGAAATGTTATTCCTACCAGCAGTATCTAGTGACGTAGATGTTTCTATGTGTAGGCTTGTATTTAGAGAGCAAAAATTAAACCTCAATAATACATAGGTGTCCCAAAGAGGCAGCTCAGCGAATTATTTTGTTAGTGCTGACAATTTACAGGTTCTTAATATTAACACATGAAATTGTGGTAGATTGTGTGAAAACATTTTTAGGATGTATTCTGCTTATCTGCATAATAAACTTGACTTCTACATATTTCCTATAATCTACAAGATCTCACAGACTTAAACTAATAGGCAAACTAGAGAGACAAACACTAATTCTTCACTGAAAGCATTAACAACACAACACTAAATATGAAATCATCTTGTTCTCTCTCATACCTATTTATGTAAAAGGTAATAAACCACTAATGAACAGAAAAAGATGAGTTTTTTTTAGACTACAAGGCAGCATTTAAGAGAGTTTGTTGAAAAATACAAAATAAATTGAGACATCAATACCAGCAAGAATAAAATAATCCAGTCACCAATGCCTTGCCAGAATTTACATCCCATTGTGAGAGTCACATTATTCTGACCTGAACAGACAATGGATGGAACTCCAACCTTTTGTGGGATGCATATGGAGGCTGAATTCTCGCACTGAGGCTGGGATACCCCAACATAACACCTGTAATCAGTAGCACGTGGAAGAAGAGAGGCAGCCCTATAGACCTTCCTAAAGTAGACACAGCTGCGGCCAGAGTGGGTGAACGGAAGCACAGCCTGGGCTGACAGAAGGATA
>NW_010262800.1:0-10584 GCF_000690775.1 Eurypyga helias
GTGGGCTGCGCTCCCCTCCCTTTGCCCCGCCGTGGGAGAAGGTTCCTTGGAAGAGGGTGGCGTTGTGTTCCGAGGGGGTGACCCTGCAGCAGCGAGGTTACCGTCGGTTGTTTTGTTCCATGCCGGTGGTAGGAAGCAGACTGGCAAAAAATCCTCCTCGCAACTTGTCCGCTGAGCACAGAAAAACCTGTTTGTTCCCTTTATCCTCCCCTTTCGACCCAGCGAAGGAGGGAAAAGGGAACAGTCCTGCATTTTCCCACTCTTCAAATGAAGGGTGCTAGAAGGCAGACTGTTTCGAGACGGAATTTGCAAGTGCTTCCCAGCCTTTGTGTGCTCCTAGAGCCGTCTTCCCGTGGTGTGCTGCAACAGCCTGGACACGGCACGGCCCCTTTTAAAGACAGAAGGGTGAGATTTTTGGTTAACTAAACACGTAAATTGAGCAAAATGCATGCGGTTGCGTCCACCCTTTCTAGAGTGCATCTCACCTTGTCCCTGCCCCAAGCTGGGGTCAGCAGCTGCCTCTGCCCCAATTTAAAGCTGGGGGATGTGTGTGGAGCCCAGGTTTTGCAAGGTGAGGCTGGGTAAGAGTTTGTCTCTCAAAAGGCAAATCACAGCACATTTTCCTTGTCTCCAGGGTTTGACTTTGGAACCCTGTAAATGATTCAGTTTTGTTGTTTTGAGTAGTTTGGCTGGTTCGTAAAGCAGAGGGATGGCTCGCTGTCATCTGTGCCTGCACAAACCTCAGTGTGGGATACGGGAAGCTGATCTTTTGGCTTCTCGCAGCAGGAACTGAACTTTCACACGGTGCGTGTATATATATATACACACACTTCCAGTTGTCCTTCACCCTTGTTTAGTTTATATAGTTTGATACGATAGAGCTGATCTAAGATGCTCCTTCTACAGTGTCCCTCCTGTATCCTTACTGAATCCTGTGCTTTGTTTGCTCTGGGTTCTTCTTTACAAATGCTCAGACTGCCTCTGCCCCTCTGTCACGGCATGCAGAGAGCCTTGCTCAGTGGGACCCTCTCCACAGAAGGCCCCAATGGGTAGATGCCTCTGCGGGGTGTTCCTGCTCTGCTCTCACCAGCAGCTGCCATTCTGAGGGCATTGGACGTGCCTCCATGCAGTCTTAGGTTTGCTGCTGCCCAGGGAGAGCAGCCTCAGCCCCAGAGGGCCAGGAGACCCCATTGAGGGCCGTGGCCTTTGCCAGTTGTCCCCTCCCGGGATTATGGAGGAGGGCAGTCTGGGGCCAGCTCCTTCAGGCTGGCTGTGCGGCCTTCCCTTCTGGACTCTTCTGCACAACCAGGTGTTAAAAGGGGTTTGGGTTGGTTCAGGTCTAGTTTTAGGGAAACAGTTGTAGCTCAGGGGTCCGTATCCCTGCATCCTAGAGGCCTTGGGATGACTTCATCTGGGAGAATGGATGAGTCAGGTGTTGGGACCTCTGTTTTTCAGGTGATGCAGTATCCAGAGCTCTGCCATCTTATAAGAACACTTTCATGCTATCAACGTCTTCTTTCTAAAAATGCATTGGTTTCCTATTTTCAGTTTGTTAGTCATCTTTACAGGCATTCATCAACTGAAACAGACCAAACGCGAGACGGTTCAGTGCCACTGCCTTTGCTTGTGTCGTTGCCCTGGGATAAACATTTCAGATCAGTAGGTGGACCCAGGCATTTAGCTTTTTACAGCTCTGAGCATCTCCCCTGTAATTAGTCCCACATTTTCCCTTCTCAACTTCCCTGTGCTCACCTGCTTCTCGGCGCAGGCGACAGAAACGCGAGCACGAGCAGCGTTGCTGTGGCGGAGCGTGCCTTCCCGCAGGGCCCGAGAGAGAGATGCTTTCCTTCGCACACCTGCACCAGCGCGCCGCTTACAGCGGTAATTAGTCCTGGCCTCGCGCTGAACCGGCTTTTTGGGAACACGTATGTTCACGGGTTTCAGCTTTCTGTTTTCCTGTGGCACTTCTTAGGGGATGGGCTTTGGTGCAGGTGTCGTGCTGCTGTACGTTATCCAGCTGAACTGGACGATCGAGGGGATAGATACACCGTCCGCCGTTTATTTCACACTGCCCCATAGCCTGACAGAGGGAGACTTTAAAAAAGGCTGGGCAGGCCCAGCAGCCCCAGGAAAATTAGCCATGGTGTTTTGACTGCTAAATGATAACCCTTAGGGCTCCGTTGTCCAAGCAGGGAGCAGAATGTGAATAAAGGAGAAGACGTATCTCCAGGTGGGGTGAAACACAGCTGAGGAATCCAAAGGTCGTTCCCCACAAGATGTGAAGTGGGTGGCTGGAGCTAACCTGCTCAGGAACAAATTGTGGCTGTTTTCCATCGCTCCCGTGACTTTCAGTGGGGCTAGGGAAGGTACAAACCCGGGTACTTGTCACCAGGACACTCCGATGGAGAAGCAGGAAACACAGGCCAGCCATCAAGGGGGTGGATTTCAAGGGGCATTCTGGGTCACCGAGAAGAGAGTAGTTTCTTAGAGAATTCAGCACAATAACAGTGATTTTAAAATACCAAAAAAGCAAGGTGGAGTCATTCAGATGTAAGGGGAACCTCAGGTGTCTCCCATCTCAGTAGGAAGCAGATGTGGTACAAAATTCTCCATTCCTGCATGTTTGCTAATTGCAAACATTATCAACACTGATTTATTAATCATAATGGGTCTTTGCACTTGCTATGCAATAAACTCCTCCAAAAGCTCACTCACGAATAGCATGTTACTGCAGATACTCCATTTTGCTCATCAGGCCAGACATCAAACGTTTTCTTTCCCGGGATGATGGGGGGTGCTGGATGAACCCATTTGCCAAAGGCTTTCGTGCCTTTTTGGGGGTATTACGCTGTATACATTGAGATCCTGTTTCTTGGATGGGATAGCTCTTAACTGCAGTGGGCTCTTAGACAAGACCTTGGCTCCCAAAAACTCCAGCCTTTACCTTCCTAACAGCTTTGACTGTAAATCCTGGGGTTTAACTGCTGCCGTGCAGCTGCAAAGCCTGTTTAAGGGTGCAGCTGCCACAGGGACGTCACCATCAGATGCAGCTTAGCCTCCTTTTATGAAGGCTCTGCGAATGTGCCTGCACTCACGTTGGCAGGGGCGAGGGAGGACTTTGCACAGCATGCTTTGTGGCAGCAGAAGGGGAACTCTGACTGCCATTACATGCTGCCTCAGACGTACTGTTTGCTCTTATCAGCACCCCCACCTCCCAAGGTTTCCTTCCTTGGGTCTATTTTAGGCTGAGGGCTGTTTAGGTTGTCCAGAACAAGGGATATCAAGGCTGTTAACACTCATGCTGGTTGGGCGGGAGGGAGGAGTACATAGGGAAGAGCCAGGACTGTGGCTGTGCCATCCTATTTTTTGCGGGCAATTGGAATTAGGTCCTTTTCTGTATTGTCTCAACAAGAGGCTAATTAGCCAGTGAGCTCAAGCTCCAGGAGAATAATTAAGCTTCGTAACTGTGGGTTCTCTTTGGCTGATGAGACAGAAGAGACCGTACCCTCAGAGCATAAGAATGCTGCTCTGCAGCTACTGTGCTGTACCTCATAATTGATCTATTGTTTCAACAGCAAATAATTCCTCATTTCCTCATAATTATCTCTTTTTAGTGCCTCAAACCGTATCCTGATATTAGCTGTAATCACTGATAATTTACCCTGAAGACAATCAGAATCTGCAAAGCAAAATATTGGCCTTGGTGAGCGTTTATGCTTTGAAATAAAATTCTCTCTTGTTGGTGTCAAGAGGAATCAAGCCGTTGCAGTTACACATTTTTCTGGATGTGGGTGTTGAACTGGGTATAAACTTGTTTGGTTTTGTTGCTGTTCATTTATATTAATGACTGACTACTGCTGGAAACCCAAAAGAACTACTGCCGAATCCTCTTTCCGTGTTTTTGCCAGCAGAGGCATTGTGTTTGGTTCCAGGGGATTACATTACTCACATGGTGGTGTGTGATGCTTCAGATCCTGAACGCCTGTTGGCCCTTGCCCGTAGAGAGTTAGCTTTTACGAGCTTGAAAGCCTCTGGCCCTGTTTTATGAAATTACTGCTCACTCTTCTACTTGGTGAGCTTGATTTTCCTCAGAGTGACTTCTTTCAAGTTACTGTTAATTTATAACGAGTTATGTTGGTGATGGGAGAAGTGACTCATACCCTGCGTGTGTTGCTTTGAGGAGACCAGAAGCGAGACATTACATAATGCCAGGTTTGGTTTGCCTTTTTTTTTTTTTTTTAAATAAACCACAAACCTTCCTGCTCTGCTTTCAGCTTTTGCTGCCTGAAGAACTGATGAGCTTGCCTGGGCATACAGCTGAGCCCTACGCAGCTGTGCTGCTCTGAGTCTCAAGCCCTTAGGATCAGAGGGGTGAGGCTAGGAGGGACTTCTGAAGGTCATCTTGTCCAACCCTCCTGCTCAAGCAGGGCCACCTAAAACCAGTTACCCTGTATCCTCTCCAGATGCCTTTGCAATATCTCCAAGGATGGAGACTCCACCACCTCTGCAGGCAACCTCTGCCAATGCTCTGTCACCCTCACAGTAAAGTGTTCCCTAGAGAACATCCCACATTTCAGTTTGTGCTCCTTGCCCCTGGTCCTGTCACTGGGCACCACTGAAAAGAGGCTGTTTCCATCATCTTGGCACTCTTCCTTCAGGTATTCATATATATTAGTAAGATCATATCGGTGGTTCTTTACTGGGCTCTTTCCAGCATGTCCACATCTTTTTCTGGGGAGCCTTGGCCTGGATACAGCACTCAGCTGTGGCCTCATCAGTGTTGAGTAGAGGGAAAGGATCACCTCCCTCAACTTCCTGGCAGCACTCCTCAGGCAGCCATCTGCTTTCAGTGCCATGAGGGCATGCTGCTGGCTCATGCTCATCTTGGTGTCCAGTAGGACCCCTAGGCCTTTTTCTACAGAGCTGCTGTCCAGCCATACATCCCCCCAGCACGTACTGGGGCTGGGGTTGTTCCTCCCCAGTGCAGGATGTAGCACTTAGCCTTCACAGGGTTCCTGTCAGCTCGTTTCTCCAGCACAACCCTCTGGCATATCAGCCACTCATGCTGGTTTGGTGTCACCTGCAGACAGACACCTCTGCCCCATTCCCAACATCATTAATGAAGACATTGAACAGGACCAGACCCAGTGTTGACCCTGGAGTACACCACTAGACACCACATCCAGCTAGACTCTGGGCTACTGATCACCACCCTCCATGCAGTTTTCCATCCACCTCACTGTTTGTCCATCCAGGGTAGTGAGCTTGCTTCTTACCTTCCTCCTTACCTTTGGAATGCAGAACTCTGCCATCCCATGGTCACTGTGGCCAAGGCAGCCTTTGACCTTCACCATCCCAACAAGCCCCTGTGAGACCTAGTGTAAGGTCCTTCACCTGGGTCGGGGCAATCCCAAACACAAGCACAGGCTGAGCGTATAATGGATCGAGAGCACCCCTGTGGAGAAGCACTTGGGGGTACAGGTGGATGAAAAGCTGGACATGAGCTGGCAGCCCAGACAGCCAACCGTATCCTGGGCTGTATCCAGAGCAGCGTGGCCAGCAGGTCGAGGGAGGGGATTCTCCCCCTCTACTCTGCTCTGGTGAGACCCCACCTGGAGTGCTGCATCCAGCTGTGGAACCCTCAACATCACGATGATGTAGACCAGTTGGAGTGAGTCCAGAGGAGGTCACAGAGATGCTCCGAGGGCTGGAGCCCCTCTGCTATGGAGACAGGCTGAGAGAGTTGGGCTTGTTCAGCCTGGAGAAGAGAAGGCTCCACAGAGACCTTACAGCCCCTTCCAGTACCCAAAGGGTACTGTTCTCTCACATCCAGGGGAACTCCACCATCCTCATTCCAGCACATCTTTCCTATAGAGCCTATATCCCTCCATTGCAACACTCCCAAGTGGTACAAGCTATGGGAGGCATCCCACCACATCTCTAATCCCAACAAGCCTGTAGCCTTTCAACTGCACACAGGTTTCTTACCACATTCATTCCCAACACTGTGTTCATACACAAACATGCACATCAGAGGCACCTCAACAGGCTTATTTCCCAGGAAGGGTTTTGGGGGATTTCTCTGTAAGGGTACCTCATGGAAGTGCTGGAAGCAACTCCCCTTAAGCCTCCTTTTTTGATTTTATGACACCTTCCTATCATATCTCCCCAGATGCTTTGCTCATCAACCCGGTTCATCACGCCCACAGGGTAACTGTCCCTGCCCTATCACACCTAGCTGGAAGCTCTCCTCCTAAGGTCAACCTGCTGGCAGGGAGACCTTTGCCCACATTGGCGAGGTGGAGCTCATTCCTCCCAGGCAGATGTTGCTCCACAAGCAGGATCCTGTGGCTGTAGAACCCAAAGTCCCATCTCCAACACCAGTTCTGCAGCCAACTATTGACCTGCACTGAGGAGAACATCACCAGGGCCCTCAAGCCTTTCTCTGCCATCCCCAGATCTCCATGGTCACTTGACACTCCGGGTTGTCCCTGACAGAAGAACAGCAGGGGTGGCAATCAGAATGGACAAGCCCAGGCAGTCCCTCCACAACACCCCAGATCTGGGTCTCTCTAGATGATAGGTCAGGTTGGCAGGAGGGTGCCTCCATGCCTTGCCCACTACAATCACTCACACCTTTCTCCTAGAGATCTTGCATGCTTTAGGGTCAGGTGGCCCTTATCTTTTGCTTACGGGCACATCTGGATTCTCTTAAATGCATACTCTCTTGTAGCTACAAGCCCTTTGAGAGGGCAGGAGCTTTCCTTCTAGTGCCAGAAGTTACCCGCTTCCATCCTTCCCCTTCTCCAGAGGTTTCACTTACCTCGATAGTGGGGATGGACACTGCCTGCTTCTTTATCGCAGACGGGGGCTGAGGCTCTTCAGGCTATTGAGTCCCAGGAATATCCCATCTGTCTCCCATGAAACTTCTCTGATGCTACGCAGCCTGCTCACTTCCTCCCGTAAGCCCTTCACTTGGCACCACAGCTTCTCCGAGACAACATACCTCCTACCGAACAGAGGGCTGGCTACCCCAGCCTCAGAGAGGGCCCAGATGTTCCCTGACCCTCCGACGGCTGTGCCTACCATGCAAACCTCTGCCCACATAAAAAGCCTCTACCCTGGCAGGGGCAGCTGCCCCAGCATCTGCTGGAGGAACTGCCCCATGGCATGCCACCACTGTACCTGGGGTGGTTTACACTGAAACAGAGCAAACCAAATCCCCCCTTCAGAGCACCTTTTAACATACGCTTCCACATAGGGTGGAGAGGCCTTGGGCCCAGCTCTTATATAGACCTTGCCCAAGCACTGGCTAAAAGGGTGACCCTCCCTGATTAGGGCTCAGCTACACTCTAGGTCAGGGGCAGCTGATTATGCTCGTTAGAATCTTCCAGAGAGAGCTTCCGCAGGCTCATGGCCTTGCAGCACCCTCAGGTTTTTCAGAGGGTTCCCAGGTGTTCCTCAGTGATCCTGAATCTTGTCCCCAAAAGATCCAGAAGATCCCAAAGCAGAACCCAGAGACAGCTGCGCAAACCTTGGTTGGTTGCCCGTGGGAGCTGCGCTCATTCCTTTGCAGACAGTGTGTGGACAGTTTTGCACAGGGCTCAGCCCTTGCTTGCTTGGCTTTACCTGTCATTTACTTTGGAAGCAGCATTAAAATAACGACCGTCATTTCAGCAAACGCTCTCTTGTAGTTGCTTTATGCCTCTCCGTGCTTCAGTTCTGAACAAGGAAGTAGGCCCATCATTTCAGCATGTGACTGCAAATTGTCCCAGACAGGGCTGTCTGCCCTTCATGTGTCACCCGGGTACACAAAACTAAGGCTCACCTTCCTCACCTGGCAGCACGGCTGATCCCAGCATTGAGATCTGCCTGCTGAAACATTAGCCCAAGTCCCTTGGCTGACTGTGATTGTGAGGAATTCACATCCTCAAGAGGCCTCTTTCATGCCCATCAGCAGCCACCAGATGAGCCCACGGTGTTGAAAAGCGTTTTTTTGCAAGCCATGGCAGAGGGGTTTTGGTTTGCAAGGGGTTTGTTTTTGCTTAATTTAATCCATGCCAGCAAACAGCCTTCATCAGTTAATAACTTTCCCTTTGATTTTTAGGTTCAAATAAACCAAAATCTCAAAGCAGAACTCATTGAAGTATGTGGAGTTTCATCTTTTCTTTGCATCGAGTGCATACGTTACGCAGCTGGAGCTGGTCTCCGGGGGCTGGATTCGGAGTTTTACCTTTTATCCACAGTTTACTTGGGGTCTTGCCACGTGCTGCCTCAGAAACAGCTTGTTTGCATCACTTGAGAGCTGTGGCACAGAAAATTTAAGCTCTTGCTGCCCAAAGGCCTTTCTGGGCAAATGCTGCTTGGACAGACTCATCTTGGCAGCTGCTGAGGCAAAAAGGAAAT
This sequence comes from Eurypyga helias, assembly GCF_000690775.1. NCBI lineage: Eukaryota > Metazoa > Chordata > Aves > Eurypygiformes > Eurypygidae > Eurypyga > Eurypyga helias. Next base: position 8,407 of record NW_010262800.1, read on the forward strand.
GCAAACCTCCTCTGGCATTTCCAGCCGGAGCCATTAGAGATGGGGGTAGGGCAGGCCTGGGTCTGGAAGCATGCCTGTCTCGCCAGGAGGGAAGAATGGTGACATTGTCTGAAAGTTTAGTCGGGAGTTCATCTCCTACCTTGCTTTTTAAAACAGTCCCTACTTTGGAAAATACCATTTTAGCTTCCCTCAAATTCCCTGGTGTCACTCATGAGGCTTGAGGAATGGAGTACGGCAGAGATTTCTTAGAACTCTCTGGTTTGTGGCCTCTGGGTGTAGGAGAGAAACAGCATCAGGCCTGGGTTTTACGGAGCGGTGGCTGCTGTCAAAAAAAGAACGAACGGCTCGAGTGACAGCCGTCAGACAGCAGCTCTGCACCATCGCCGGCACCGGTGGTGCTGGCACCTGCCCTTCCTCTTTAAAAATGCCCTCATCCCGGCGTTCTTCTTTTCCCCTGATTTATTCCCCGTTCCCTTGACGATTTTTTTGCTACCCTTAGGGAATACCACGAAGAACCAAAGACCTTTATGTTTTCTACGACGTTGCTCTGTGAGTCTAAAGGTGTTGGTGTTGCTGTGACAAATTCCATCCGAGCTCTCCCTTTTTGAACAGGCTGGAGACGGAAGATGGTGGGGAGAAGAGCGCGCTGCGGCGGGTCACGATGCGGCTCCTGCTCCTCCTCCCCAGTTGCTAAGTAGGCCCCTCTGTTTCAAAACAGACTCAGAAAGGCCTCCCTCGCCTCCCATCAAAACATTGCTCTGCATTCTCTTTTTGCAGTTGCAGGCCTGTGTTTTTAACTGGCAGGTTTCTGGAAAACGTTTGGAAAAAAATCTGCAGTTTGGAAAACCGGCACTAAAATGAGGTCAATGTTCTTTGCGCTCCTGGGAAAAATCTGGTTGGAGGAAAAGAAGTGTCGAGCGTGTGATGTACATGAGCCTGCCTGAAGGATGCTGCCAGAATATCTCCCAGACCTGCCGCTGTAGCAGGTTGTGGGAGTTGGCTCCGAGTGAGTCATGCAGACAAACGGCGAGGGCCCTCTCCATTTCCCAGCCTGAACAAAATCACCTCTTTCCGAATGTAGAACGTAGGTCTGCTGGCCGGCTTATCCACCAGCACAGTAACCTGCGGTATCCGCCGGCTCTGTGGTACATCTGTGTGTGATGCTAATGGATTTCTCCCGGGGGATCGCATTCTTAGTCTAATGTGTATGGTATTCATTCCACTGAAGGCAGTTGGTTGTTTCACATACGCTTGCCTATTTACATGCTGGCGGTTGAAACTATATTCCCAAACATCCTTTTCCCAGTCATTGCCCTGAAAAATATCATACGCTGCCTCACATCTCCTCCGTCAGGCTATTTCCAGGCTGCACCACGATTTACTTCCTAAAACTCGAAGCGGTGATCTTCCCCTGCGCGGGTCCTCTGCCCGTCACCCTCACATCAGGTTGTGCTTAGGCAGGTTGAAAAGACAGAGGGTTAGGCGTTGGTTTCCAGTAGGGAAACTTCCAGACTGCTTTACTGACGCGGGGTGAGGAAAGAGTTAAGCCAAGAGAAAGCCCCAGATGCTAAAATTAACAACCCTCCCACCCCCCTGCCCACAGCTTTGAAATTTCTAATCACAGCTCGCAGTTAGACCCTTTCTTCTGGCGGTGCGAACTGCGTGTTGATCCTTGGGAATCACAGATGGCTGGCTGGAGCTCGGAGGAATTCAGTCTCCTTCCTCTCTTCCTTCTGCTCCGCCTTCCTCCCCCACCCAGAAAAGTCTGTTTTCAGGTCATCTGTAAGATTCTGTTACTGCCTGCTGAAGCTGAAGCAGATTTGGCTGCTGGTCGCTGGAAGTACCTCGGAGCTCTGCAGAGATGCCTGCGGTGGCTCAGCTCTGCTGGAATTACCCCTCTTGTCCAGAATCCCCACCTGGATTTATGCGCAACATAAAGGGGGCGGTTTTTAGGCTGTCTCCAGTCCTAGAAATCTTGTTGATTGTTTATGAAACGGTCTGTATTTTGAAACAAAACACAACCCAGAACCGAAACAAAACACAACCCAGAACCAAAACGAAGAGTTTTTTGTGACTGCCCTGAATGATTTCAGAGATCCTCCTCACGGTGCGGTTGTACTGGCAGGGCCGGGGAAATGGGGAGCTGTGCGATGGGCTTGTTCTGCCCGGGGATAAGGC
>NW_010262800.1:10600-23880 GCF_000690775.1 Eurypyga helias
TGTGGCTGCATGTCATCGGAGGCACAGAAATTGTCAATGCAAGCGATTACTAAGCCTACAAAAAACCCCAAACCCCCAAATCGGCTATTTTGTATCCTATTTGCAAACGCGCCCCCCCAAAAGTGTTTCCGGGGAGGTAGCGGTCTGCCCTGGTCCCCGCAGGCACGGAACTGCTTTGGGAAACTGCAGCCTGCAGCGCTTCACAGCGCAGAACTTCTCAAGGGAAACTGAAAGTACCTCCTCGGGCGAAGTCAGCTCTAAACTTGGAACAAAAAGAGCTCTTTATGAGACGGGTTACGTCTTATGCTCCAAGTCGAGGTATTTTTAATGGATAACGGGCCGTTTTTAATACCTCTCACAAGCGAAAACCTGCCACCAAAGTTTTATCTCCCTCATTTCAGAGCAAGATTGAACCTGCAGCTTGTGACCTGACTCCCAGGAGACATCACCACAGAGCCAGCGCGCTAACTCGGCTCCTCTCCTTTACTAACTTCTCCTTTACTAACTCTCCCGCTGTGCTTTAAGAAGTTTTCAGTGTAGCCCCTTGACCTTCCACTGAAGAAACTTGTAAGAACTGTTTGAAGGTTTAAAAATTCCCAAAGTGACCAGAGGGAAAAAAGCCAACCCCACCACCCTGGCACTGAAGTTGAATTTTAAAACAGAAGGCAGCAGTGTGGGGTGAGTTGGTCTGCAGTCACTGTCGCAGCTCCGGCCGTTCCTCCAGCCGCCGCTCTCTTGGGCGCACTTGCAGAAGGATGCGTGCGAGTTTTTGGCCGGAGCAAATCTCTGCTGTCGGGACGGGCTCAGCCCTGGCGTTGGTACTGCTGTTCTCTGCAGGGATGCCTGCCTCAGTGACAAGTGTCTTTGCTGCTGATGGGAGCCCTGAGGTTGCTGTTCTGTGGCGCTCGGGTTTTGTCACCTCCGCGGTCTTCATCCGACTTCCACGGGCTGAAGTTGGGGAAGCTGTACCGGCCATCCCGTTCCTCATCCTCTCTGAGAAGTGCTCGCCCTGCAGTGGCTCCCTTGTGTTTTGTGAAGCGCTGCATGCACGTGGAGCACGCTGGTGTTTTTTTCAAATGGCATGCATTTATCTGATCAAGAGCTATGTAAATTTAGATGCAAACTCTTTTCAGCCCTGCGTGCCTGGCTGCTTGCCTGCTGTGCTCTCCCTGCTGGAAAAGTCTGCGCACCAGCGTTGCTCCAAGGGAAACTTTCAAGTGCGTCATTCCTCTTCGCCCTTATGAAGGTTATTGTGCCTCGGTCCTCATTGCATTACCTCCCTGGGTCAGAAAGGAAAGGTTAGTTTTCCCTCTCTTTTCCCCTTGGCAACTCACGAAGAGTTGCCATCACCGCTTGCTGAAAAGGTCCCTTGCAGGGCCCTTTATGTTTGAGGGTGCTCTGGGAGCACCCCGAGCTCTGCTGGGGCTATTGACTGGCTGAGGCAGCATGGGAACCACCTAAAAAAGGGTCAGGGTAACTATAAATCTGGACCCAGAGGCCTGTGAGACCCATTTGTGTTGCAAACACGGTGGGAATGTTTGTCAGTCACAACAGGAAAAAAAAAGGTGCCCGAGGATGCTCGCTTCAGCCTGAATTTTTCTGTGCGTTTTCTCCCAGCGACTTGAGGGGTGGCTGATTACTCTCTCTTTCCTGCAAAACCAAGAAAGGACCATCAATATTTCATACCGGGAGATGTGGTCAGGATAAACACAGCGACTGCCTTTTTCCCCACAGGCGCGCAGCGAGGCGCTCGCTGTCTCCCAGCTCTCGGTGCTCAGCGCTGGTCCCCGCCTTTGGCCTCTGTGCCAGCTCGGCCGAGCTTTGGGACTGCGCCTAACCCCGCTGTTTTCCTCCCCGCGCATGTTTCACCCCACCCGTGATCGCTGCCTGTTCCAGGTGTGGTCCGACTGTGCCCGACAGCCTGGTGAAGTTACCCCGTTGGCGTTACCTGCCACGTAGCAGCTGACAGCCCGCGGGCCCGGCCGAGTGCAGGATGAGCTACTTTGCTCTGCGCAGGTCTGGAGAAACCCCTTTTCTGGGGCCTTTGAGGTGCCGGGCAGGAAGGACACACACCCTCGTGTGGCTGCTGGATGGGGTGTTGTCTCTAGGGTCCGCCAGCTCCGCTCCCATCCGTCTGCTGGACGCTCTCCCCGCGTGCCGGAGGGGACAAAATACGTCACCTGCGCCTGCAATTCGAACTGCCTTTTTCCATCGGTGGGGGGAGGTGTGACACTCATCGCTCCTGTCCTCATTTCTCAGGGCTTTTCACCTCCTCTGGAAGTGCTGATGGCACTGGAAACGGTGGGTGACATGGCCTTCGGGAACCGGCCCACGAGGAAATGTGTAGTGTCTGGTGGGAGGATAGCGAGATGCTAATGAACCCCCCCGAGGGAGCGGGCTGGGGAGGGTGTTAGGGCTGTGAATGTGCATCCCTGTTTCCCCTTCGGCTTCAGCCCCACTTACAGCGGTGTGAGTGTCATCAGGATCACCCCGAGGTTTGAAAAAGAAATGCAGAAGTGAGCAAAGGCAGATAAATCACCTGCGGTTCAAGCCCGGGTTCTGCTCAGACGCGTTTCCCTGCTTCCCGGGCAGTCTTCCTCTCGTCAAGTGGGGGACTTCTGCGGGGGAATTTCAGCCCACAGCAGTACCCAGTTAGGCAGCTGGGGGCTGATGGGAAGGGATTTTGAGACACCCTGCAGAGCATTTTGGGGCTGTTCAGGAATCCTGGACCCAAGGTGTTCCCATCTGTGTATGTCCCCAGTCACCGGGGTCACTTCAGTGACGGGCTGGAAACCTTGTGCAGGGTACCAGCCTCTCCTTTCTCCATGGAGAAGCATTTGTTGTAGAAAAATCTAAGATAAAAGGGGCTTCTGTTCAGGACTTGACATTTATTTGCCACTTCAAGCCTGCCTGGCTCTAAGTGGGACTTGAGCGCGGTTCTACGCCTCGTGCGTGGTGTGTGCGAATTGCGCCCCTTAGAAACGCCTGGAAATGGATAAAGGGAGGTATTTGTTCTACAGTTCCCCATAGCTCTGTGAAAGCACGCCGAATCTTCGCTTGGTCAGAGCTGCTGCTCTTGCTGTTTATAATTAACTGATTGTTTTCACTGTCAATTTTATTTATTTTCTGATTCAACATGTTGCCTTGTTTCCTGTAAATGCAGCACGAACTGTTGTATTAGCAGACTGGACTTCATAAACAGCCTGCTGAGCCTTTGGCCAGTATCCACCTGTTGTGGATTTTACAAGAGCTCACAGAAGGAATCGAAAGTTTCAATAAACTTTCCCATGGATTTAACCTTCGGGGCTGAATTGATTTGCCTAAGTGATTTACTACTGTCAAGAAACTGGCAGCCAGCGTAAACGTGGGCAGTGGAAAAACGGTTTGAATAACCTTTTCACTCAGATCATCCTCTCTGTTTGAAAGCACGTCATGGAATCTGGTGGCTTTAAAAAAAAACCCAAACATTAAAAATATTCCCCCTGCTTTGTTTTTGTCCCCCGTTTGCAGGGTTTTTGGCATGTTGCTGCTGCCGAGGGAGGCTGCACCGGGGCTGGGAGAACCTCCTTCTTCCGTTCCGTGCGTGGCGGTGTTCTGCTTTGGACAGCATGCTTTGTGTCGCCGCTTCTGCCCGTGGAAGCGGGTGTTCCTGGATACCTTCGGCCTTGCAGGAATCTCCGACGCGTGCCTGGCTTGTAGTCAGCTCGCGCTTTGCAAGGGCTGTCGCAGGCTTAGCCACTTTCTTCCTCCTTTAAAGCGCGTTTCCTGCCTAGAGACGCGCCCCGAAGTTCTGTGGATCGGTTTCCAGAGCGACTGGACGCGCGAGGAACCTGCCTGCGCTCCCTGGCACGTTTGTGTGGCACGGGTCGCGGGTTCTGTGAGAGGCCACGAACCAGCCTGTGCGGAGAGGGAGAACATCGATCGTTTTGTCGGGCTTCGGCTCGTAAATAATGTAAATTCTGACACAAGCGTTGCTCTGTGTTGCACAGAGCTTCCTGTTGCTGCTGCGTGCTGGGGTGAGGCTGGCACCAACCGGGCTGGACGTTCTGAAGAACGTTTCCCTGTCAGTCTTAACTTCCCGCCAAGTCACAGGGCCAGGGCAGCCAACTGAACTGAAATCCCCTTTATGTTTGCCATGCAGCTTCTCCCTCTTAAGGGTTTTTCGTGGAACACCCCTACATTTTAGTGCTGCTGAGGCGGGAGCGGCCTTGCCTGCTTGCCTGCCTGATGGGGAGGCAGAAAGCCTTGAGGTGGCAGGACTCCCCAGCCCACGTAGGTCCACCTCTGGGTGATTTTGGCCCGGCTTCACCGGAATCTGAGCCGACTGGTTTGGGTTTCCTTGGGTAGGTTTGCCAAGTGCCCGATCCCCGTCTGTTCTAGCTGAGCCTGTTGTGTTTCTTGCAGCTTTGGTCACCTTTGTGCTTTGTTTGCTCAGTTCACCCGGCAGGCACAGTGCAGTATTTCACCAGGATGTCTTTGGTTTTGCAGGTAGCTGTATCCAGCTGGGTGGCAGGTGGATCCAAGGGTTACCATGAAGTTTTCAGGACCCCTGGAGAGCCAGAGGTTGTCTCTCCTTCTGGAGACGGCAATCTCTAGGGAAGCTCAAATGTGGAAAGCACATGTGCCGAAAATTCAGCCCGATCAGGTAACGTCTCCACATCATTCATCTCACTAAAGGCATGAGACTATCCTCTGCTCTATTTCTATGGGAACAACTGAAGTTGTTGCATGCGAGGTTGCGTCTGCTCCAGACCTGGGAAACGAGCCTCTCAAGAAAGTGACTCCTTTTTTATTGGAGGGGCTTACCTGGCATTGGGTACGGGGCGCTCGTACAGTGTTAGATCTCTGCTGTTGCTGGTGAGGGCACGTACATGCGTTGCCTTAATTAAGTTAATTTTACAAATTGTGTGGGTAATTAACACACATTTCTAGCAGGCACCGACTCTGCAACAGTTCTTACAAGCAGCCTCATTTTCTTGGAGTGAGTTTGCTAATAACAACGTGCAAGCTCGCGTTGAGGGAAGCCGAGCTGGGCGCTGGCCTGTTCCACTGAGGAATGTTCTCATAGGACCGGAGGAAAATTCAGGATGGAGAGGACTACAGGAGGTCCGAGGTCCAACCTCCCGCTCAGGTTGTGCAGCAGGCCCAGCTGGGAGGTTGGACTGGGTCGCTCACAGCCTCACCCAGCCTGAATCACATTTGTGCTCCTTGCAGAGGGGGCGTCTGTCTCACCCCTGCACTCAGAAACACCAGCAAAGGCCGCAAAGGTCTGTGCAAAACAAAACGTGAAACGCGAGGAGGGTTGTCGTAGAGCTTCTGGTGCTTTGTCGCTGGGTTGGGCAGGAGTAAGCAGGCTGATGGGCTGGGATCCAGCCGTGCTGTTCTTGAGTCACACAAAACGTTCCCGCAAGTATGTCAGCTGGTGTCGGAGCTCATCAGGGCCGTGTTTGTTTTTTCTGACTGGTGAACAAGAAGCTGCTGTCGCTGTGTGGGAACAAATAACGTCCTCGAGGGGCTCAGCATTAGGTTCTGTTAATCCACATTCAGGTTTCCAAATCGGTGACCTGGTTGTTGGAGGCGTTGAGTGTGTCGCAGCTGTAGCTGTCCTTGGGCAGGGACCGTTTAAGACCTGGGTTTATGGCAAACTAGCCTGTTACTCCATGCTGGCGGTGTTGCTGGGGTTGGTGATTACAATGCAGGGAGATAAGATTACAGCACAACAAGATAGGGTAGGGACTCGGCGCGTAACCAAACCATGGTCCCGTGTGAAGATTTCACAGGGACGAGGCGCTTGCGTTCTCGCCGTGGTGAGGTTGGTTCCGGTGGCTCAGAAACCACCGCCTGCGTTAGCCACTCTTCCTGGCAATCCCCGCTGGCAGGATGGCGTTGTCGCCCTCTGAAGATGAGGGTCCCCACGTGTGCCACGGTCGAGGTGTTGCTGCAGCAGACGGCCTACCTCAGCCCTGTCTCTGGTGAAGAGCAGCTGTCCTGCTGCCGGGGACCTCCAGGGAGTCTTCCCGTCGCTGCGGTGGAGGTTGGCCGCCCCTGCGCCTCGGTGCCTGGGAGTGTGTCCTGGCCCTCCGTGCTTGTCACCCAAGGGTTTCTATTCCTGGAATTCCCTCCCCAAAACCGTGCTGTCCTTGTCACCTTTTTCTTTATATTTTCCTACCTGCCAGTTGGGATGTTGTCTTAGCATCTGGGATGCCACAGCGTTAAATGTTTCCTAGCAGTGAATCTGTACACAGGTTGGACTGAAATCTCTGGGTGCGTATGTGCAGAACGTACCAAGGGGAGGTTTAAAAGAGAACGTAAACACAGCTGCCTGCTCCGGGGAAATCCTGACGCGCGGTGCCTCAGCGCAGCGGGTAGCCCTGCGTCTGTATCAGGTATCTCTGTGCCTGCAGTCGTGACACCCGACTTCTCCAGCTGTCGCATCTTCCTCTGCTGCCGCAGCGTTCGTTCTGGCAGTGTTGCGGTCACGGGCGTTCGGTGTGAATTATCCTGTTTTCTGGGATATCTGGAAGGAGGTCATATTCCCTAACATGTACTGCCTTCTTGGGAAAACAGCTGCAGTCGCCTAAAACCTGAGTGGTGCGAAGCTGTTGTTTATTTCCCATGACAGTCAGGAAATCTGCATCCTTCTGTGTATCAGATCTGGCAGCCCCGAGCGTGTGTAACTTTCCACTCCTGGCTGCAGAGGTGGGCTGACTGCAGCAAGGCTTTTAATGAAGTCATCTGCTTTGCAAATGAGAAAACGTGAGCGTGCCTACAAAAAAATCTGACCATCAGAGGGGAGGTGCGTGCACCGTAACTATTCTTTCAGGGCTGAGCTCTCCGTTTTCACTCCTTAGGAGACATTTCTGCTTCTGATGTTTAAAACGGGCACAAACTTCCTTTCTAAATACGCGTCAGAGTTGAAATCTTTGCAGGGAAGAACAAAATTTGTCATTAGGAAACGGGAAGGCTTCACATTTTTAATACAGGATGCAGAATCTGCTGGGGACTTCGGTCCTGATGATCTGCGTGATTTTTCTGGTTGGTTTCTGCTTTTTGTCTGAAAACTCCCATTTCCTACTGGCACGGGGATTTCTTTCGGTTTCTCCCCTCCAGATACAGGCCGCTGGCTCTGTGTTTGCAGTACATCAAAGCCAGGTGCCACAGGGGCTTCTCAGGTGGGCTGAGTCTGGACCCTCCGAGCGCTTCTGACTTGATTGGGTCTCCTGGGTCTTCCTGTTGTTTCTTCCCTCGCTCAGGACATACAATATGCAGGTGATGTTCAGAAGTTTTCACATGATTCAGGCTTGAGAAATCAAACTGTAAAGACTGGTCAGAGGTTGGTTTTTGCATGTTACCGAGTAACTTGGCAGCAGAGAGGTGTGTAAGCCAAGATTTTTACTTCTGTTTTTTCTAGAAGCACAGCATCACTTCTAGAAATTCTCCTTTCTTGCCTGTCTTAGCTCTTTCTTGTCTCGTTTGTTCCCGGTACCTCTTGAGGAATCGGGAAACCTCTGTTTCTTTCCAGTTTTTCCACTGGCTCACCACATGACCTTGGGTTGGTCTTTTAACCTTCAGTCCCCATTCTGTCCCGCGGGCAAGTCAGGGGCTGCCTTCCCATTTTTGTACGGCACCGAGCCCTTCCGCCCCGCTCTGCGGCGATCTCTCTGCCAGTGTCCATGCACGCTGTCGCACGGATGGCAGAGGCCGTGCTGCTCGAGCTCTCTGCTGCACCACTAAACCGTAGGCAAACTCACGAGACGCCGCTTCTGGAAGGTCTCAGGAGAGCACCCCTTGTTCCCAGCCCCTGCGTGTGAGAAGTAGGCATCCGTTCGGGGTCGATCTGGCGGGAAGGAAGCGCTCCCGAGGCCCAGGGAAGGAGGGATTTGGCTGCGGTGTGTGCGGCTGCCCTTTTCAGAAGATGCCCACTCTGGATAAAGGTCACCTGGGGAGCCCGCAGCGGGACCGGGCAGAAACGAAAAGGGGAAAGAGCAAAACATCCCTGTCCGGGACAGCGGGCACTAAAGAAATGAAACGATGGGGTGAGGTGTTTTTCCTAGATGAGGCAGCAGTAAAACTGAGTCATGTTTGAGTTCATAGATATTAACGGTTTTGGATGGCATTTTCCAGGGGCTCAAGGTACTCGTAGACATGGTTTGTATCGCGCTCGTGGTCTGGAGCCCCAGTCACGGCCGCCAGCCCCTGTCTCACGCAGCAAGTGTGCAGCTGACCCCGCGTGGGGTCAGGGACGGCAACGGGACGACTCGGCTGTTGGTAAACGGGAAGCAGGACAACAGCTCTGTGTGCCTCTCGCCCTCGCCATGGCCTCACAGGCAGCTTTCTGACGGCATGCCTAAGAAAGGGGTTTGGGGCGCTGCTCTGGGAGCCGGACAACCGAGATGGTAACCATCAGAGATGCGGGAGGCCTGGGGCCTGTGTGTTTTGTATGGGGCGCCGGGCTGCCCCAGTTACTCCGTGGGCAGAATAACTGACGTCTGTGGATGCTCGCTGTGGAGCAGTGAAGTGACAGACACGGTGCGTGTGGCACTGCCATTTCATTAGTCAGCCGCAGTCCCGGCATGCTGGCTGCCCTCGTGCTGTGTTACCTAAAATACCTGTCAGCAATCTGCCGCAGATGTTTGCTGGCAGCGCTTAAAGGCATGTTCATGGAGAGCGACAGGACGTCTCCTGGTACGGAATCAAGCAAATGACAGCAGGAAGCAGGTTGGTGTGATGTACCCCTGCTTTACGCAGGGCAGAGAGGAGGTGGCATCCCTTCGCTTCCCCATTTGCGTCCCAAGGGCGCTCTGTTAGCTCTCTTGCTTTGCAGGGTGGCTGATGGGATGGGTTTACAGACACTGTTGTGCTCTGAAAAGGTGGGAGTTACCTTTGGTGCACATCTGTAGCGCGGGCCCTGCTCTGATCCCACCTCCCCTCCACAAAATAACCGGTGAGAGAAGTGCCAGGTGGAGGAGACGGGTTGTCCTTCCGTCCTTGGCGGCTCTCAGGGCTGCCTTGGAGCAGCCTGCTGCCGCCGTGTGCCGGAGCTGTCATCACGGGGCTTGGGCCACTTCTCCCCGATTAGAGCTGCCGTGCTCTCCCCGGGGTTAAGTTCTGCAGCGTCGGCTTCGCGGCCACAAAACGAAGTGCTGGCCACGCGCAGACACGGCGGGGGCCGGAGGCGCTGTCTGCAGGGAAGTACCGCCACACCGAAGAGGAACTGCTGCTTTCCAGCCCAAAGGGGCTGTTTCACTTTCAGCCACCGTCGCGCCTCGGGTTTGCTTTTAATTTTCTCCAGGTAAAGAAGAGTGACCTCGCTGGTAATTAATTCTACGGTGCTGCGTTCATTTGTGTAACTAGGATGTGCCTTCCGGGGAGAGGGGTGGTGACGGGCAGATTCGAGCGGGAAGCTCTGCGCCGTGGCAGCAGCAGCAGGGTTTGCGGGTGTGGGGGGACCAGGCCCTACCCCTCCGCCTGCCTCTTGAAGCGGCCCGTGACGAACTTCCCCAGTGCTGACAGGAGGGGCTTTGGATGCATCTGGTCGGTCTGTCTGAGGGGATTCTCCCCCCACCTTGCACTCCTTTATTTGCGGGCAGAGGCTGGAGTGGACAACCGTTTTCCATAATTGATGTTATGCAAAAAAGAGCTCGAGATTCCTCCTTCTCCTTCTCCTCTCCTCTTGCCTTGGTTCTGCTGCGCGTACACCTAGACGTGCCATCACGTGGCAGTTCTCCTTCACGTTAAAGGAATATGACACTCTGTGTGCAGGCTGGGTTTTGTTCGTTTTCACTCTGCGTCTTGCTAGACACACTGTTGGTTTTCAGTGGTTTAGATGAGAAAGGACAGATGCTACCAGGGTTTATGACGCTGGGGCCTTGCCATCTACAGCTCACCCCCAAGTCTGAAATTCTGCCTTTGGCCTCCCACTGCCCGTGGAGGGTGGGCAGATGAAGGACAGATCCAGAGTGGACTGCAGACCGAGAGGCAGCACGGAAAGACGATCTTACCCTTCCCACCCTTGTTGTTTTTAGGAGAAGGCCTAACCTTTTGCTTTGGCAGGCACAGGGAAAGCAGCACCAAGCCTGGATTAGACACTTCCAGGAGCTGCTGAAGCTGATGCCCATTTCTGCCAGGAGCTAGCAGGAACGGGATTTGCTAGGAATAGAAGAGGATGGGAAAAAAAATCGCCCCGTGCCACTGAGGCACAGTCCTGCCTCCCCAGCAAGGACCGACAGATGCCGCTTTTGCCCTCCTCTCGAGCAGGAGGGAACACAGGGGTGACTGAGGCTACTGCCCCGACCGTGCAGCATGGCCCTTGCTGGCTGAGGGCCCAAGGCTGCTCCTGCTGGCTTTGCTGGCAGAGCTGCTGTGTCGGAGGCGGGTTTTTAAAGTCTGGTTCATGTTGCTGGATGGGGGAGCTTCAGGTGGGCTCGTGGCAGGTGAGCTTACCTGCTGGAGTCACCCTGATACTCTGCTTCCAAAATAAGCCGTTAAGCTGCTGGAAACCTTTGAAGCCCACGGTATTGTCCAAGCCTGGCTGTGGCTATAAACCCTGTGTATGGCTTTGTCTCCTTCTGTTTAGAAACAGGCACAGCGAGTAAAGCCGTAAGGAACTTCATCTTGCCTATCCCTCCGTCTTTTTCTGCCCGTTGCAGGTTCGGCTGTGCAGGCCTCACTTTGCCACCGTAGTCTGCTCTGTAAGGACAGCCAGCAGGCAGCGCCGCGCTGCCCGTTTTTCCTCCCACACACGCTCGAGGTCCCTGTCCCGCTCTCCAGAAGATGTTTTAGCAGAGCATTTAATAACGGCCCTGCTGCTCTTTGGGTATTCTTTACGCTCCCACTGCACATTGAACCAGCCTTTCTGGAACGAGCGCGGTGCGTTGCAGACAGCAGGCGTCCTCCCCGTAAACAGCAATAACCGTTTTGGAAAGAAATGTTATTTCCTGTAACTGAGGAAACTTAATTTTCTCTCCTCTCCCGAAAAGCATGGCAGGTGCTTTTTAAAAAGCCCCACTGTAGTTGGGTGGCATCCTGAGGTCCTGACCAAGGCCATCTGGATCAGACACCCGGTCCTGCTGACGCCGGTGCACCGTCGGGGCGTCAGGAGAGACGAGAAGGCAGGACTTTGTTCTCCTCCTCAGAGCAGCTGGCGTGGCACCAAAGGCAGGTTTTGCAGGCATCGCTGTGTTAGCCCAGCCAGAAGAAACTGCTTGGGATTGCACAGCCCCGTGCCTTCCTCGGGGATCCCAGCCACAGCAGCACTGTTAGCGCTGTACTTCTTGGAGGGGGTGGGCTGGCTGCGTTTCGGCGGGACGCGTGCTTGAGCAGCAGTAATAGGCTGCACACCCACTGTCGGAGCCCAGCGTTCGGCTCCAGCCCTGCCACCTTCCTGCCCCTTCCGTTCTGCTCGTGGGGAAGGTGGGGCTCAGCACCCCCCAGGCTGTGAAGCACAAAGATGTTCCCCTGCGAGCAGCGGCGCGAGGCTGGTGTCCATGCGGAGGCCCAGGTGTCATCCCAGTCCTGCCTACAGCTCTCCACTTCCACGCACGTTCTCGACTCCAGGGCAGTCGGCAGACCTGTAACAGGGAGGCACACGGCAGGTGCTTCGGGGGTGGGCATCTCCCGGGCTGTTTACTTTGCATCAACGTTGAGCGTTTTTATTTTCCCAAACCCTGCTCCTTTCCCCCTTCCCGTGTTGCCGCAGCGATGCTTGTTAGCTTTCTTTTCCTCAGTACCTGGCCAGCCGGCATTTCACGAGGTTCCTTTCCCCGAGACCATCGCGGCAGTAGCCAAAAGCACAAGGACCCGGAGCGTAGCAGAGGAACGTTGTGAGGTTTCGTTTCTCCCTCTGCACGCATCCTTGCTAACGGCCCCGACGGTGCCTGTTGGTGTGAGCCCAGACATGCGCTTGGTTGACCTGAAAGGCTCTGGGAGAGCTTTCTGAAGGAAGTCGGGGAGAAAGGTTTTGTGTCAGACTAACGTGCCCGCAGGGTTGAAACGAGCTCTTGTCCAAACGGACCGAGGGGGGTGACTCGGGCCAAACAGTCTAAAAAAACCCCAAACCCAAGCCAAATGGTTTAGGTGAGATTGTACTTGCTTTGCCCCGGTGCACAGCTACGCTACTGCTAAAGGTCTTTTGGAAGCCGTGCGGCATTTTCCTTTTTTAAACATGCACTGAGCTAAAAATATCTCCATGATTTGAAGGAATAATAAACCTTTCTTCTCAAAGCACCAGCTCGGTCCCTCCCTCTCGCGTCTCTCAGGAGCTGCGCACCCGCCTGGCTCCCAGAGCACGTCTGGGTTCGTTCAGCCGGCCGTGTCTGTGTACGTACCTGGTCCTAAGAAGGCTAAAACCCCCGCTAAGCCCCTCCGCGCTAAGCCGGAGATGTGCTACTCCGGTGATGGAGACACCGGAAGGTGTCCTTCCTCTTCTCCCCAGCGGACGGTGACGTTTCTGGGGGATGCCCGAGGTGGCTGTAAGGAAAGCGGGAAGGGGTCAGTAAATGCGAGAACACGGTGGTGATTCAGGCTCTCCCCAGGCCCCCCCTTTCCAAAGGAGACTTGGTTTCCATGCTGAATCACTCCTGCGGAGGTGAAACGTTCGGTCCTCTCTGACTTGCTCAGCCTGCCTGTAAAAGTTTGTTTTTCTCCCCAACAGGATGTAGCCATTTCTCCAAAGCAGAGGGATGAGGTCATTCAGTGGCTGGCCAAGCTCAAATACCAGTTCCACCTTTATCCAGAAACGCTCGCCCTGGCCATCAGCCTCTTGGACAGGTTTTTAGCTGCAGTAAAGGTAAATATTTGCAGATACGGGAACTGAAATCGATTCCGCTGTCTCTGTGTGCAGCCCGAGCAGCAGGGCTGCTGGGAACCGCTTGCTTCCTCCGCTGCTCCCACAGCCTCTTCCTGCGGCACGCAGGCACGGGACAGCACCTGTGCTGCTCCAGGAGCTCCGTTTCGGGCTGCGGGACTGGCAGCACGCCCTGTTGCTGGGCACTTTCGGAGGCAGACTCCTTCTGCCGTAATTTGTCACCCGGTAAAAGCAGCCGTTGCTCCGATGGGAACAGGCGGGTCTCTGGGAGCCCACGCAGGGCTTACATCTGCCAAGAATTATTCTCCCTCTTTCCTCTCTCGGCCCCTTCCCCTCAGGTGAGGCAGGTCGTAGGTCTAACTGCGTATTAGCCGAGGAGAAAAGCAGCACCTTTCCTCTTCAACTGCGTGCTTGCTTCTAGCCTGGAGTGAGTGCTGGATCTGCCTCAGCACGGGCTGCCTAGAGGCTACGCGTT
>NW_010262800.1:23907-24674 GCF_000690775.1 Eurypyga helias
TTGGGGTCACCGCTGTAGACGGTACCCCCTGCCTGCGCCTCCGTTGGCCAGTGGAGCCGAAGGGAGCGCCGACTGGCCTGCAGTCAGGAACCCAGGCCCCGTGCCTTCGGACAGAAGAGCCAGGGGAAGTCCCTGCTCACCCCAGCCTCTCTGATGTTTTAACGGCCTTTCATCTCGTTTGTGCCAGCTACAATTGTTGTGAGCACCTGCTGGCGGGGAACCAGCTGGAGGAAACGCATTTGAGGCCAGGTTTGGGCCTGGCAAGTGTGCTACTCCAGGGAAATGAAGGGAAAAAATGGGGGGAGAAGATAGAGCCAGAGGTGATGGCTTTTGGGGGAAGCAGCTCACTGCCAACCTGCTCTGTCGCCAGCCGGACAGACCGAGAGCTTAAGGCTGACATCAGGTAGGACGGACGTGAAGGGGAGAGAGGCAGGTGCAGGCCATCGAAGCAACAGGCTGCCCGCTCCTGCCGCACTGAGCAGAACGTAGAACGTACACGTGCCCGTTGGATTTTAGCGCTGTTACGCCCAGAAGCTGTTTAACAGCAGACCCGTCAGAACCCGGCTGGGCTCTGCTCCTGTTCGTCCCTGTACGCCTGCCACGGGCACAGGCTGGGCATGCTGCACCTGGGTTGCACCCGCGTGAGGGCCCAAACCAACCGCGCGTCAGCGTGAAGTCCCCGGCCCCCAGTTGCCTTACCTCTTCCCCAGCTGGCTCGGTCACGTTCCGCAGCGGTCTCATCTCGGGCGCGCCATCTCCCCGCCGGC
>NW_010262800.1:24705-25013 GCF_000690775.1 Eurypyga helias
CTGTTCTCAGCCCGGGCGCTTGCACTGCCGCGTGACTTAGGAAGCAAGTGACATCATCCACTGACCTACCCTTCAAACATGAACAAATGTTGGTGATGTTTTAATTGCAAGCCACGGAATTTTTATTTTTAAGGAGCAATTAAAAGTAGCTGATTTACTGCAGTACAGAGATGGGAAACAGACTGTGATCCCTCAACAGCTAATGCCCTCGGGGACAGCTTTTCTGGCTGTGATTTGCAGCAGCCAGGGAGTCTGCAAAGAAAGAACGGGAATATGAGTAAGGAGTCCATGGCACGCTTCAGGCAGCG
>NW_010262800.1:25102-31006 GCF_000690775.1 Eurypyga helias
GCATTGGTCAAACAGCTTGGGGCTTTCAGCTCCCTCCCCAAATTTTCCGCTCCCATAAGGCCATCATCCCGCAGGTGCAGCTTAGCTCCTGGGTTTTTTTAAACAGGCACTGCTGGGTGAGATTTTATCACTAAGACAGCTAGTGCCTACCCCCAACATCAGGAGGATATAGACTGGTTGGAGGGAGTCCAGAGGAGGCCACGGAGATGCTCCGAGGGCTGGAGCCCCTTTGCTATGGGGACAGGCTGGGAGAGTTGGGCTTGTTCAGCCTGGAGAAGAGAAGGCTCCGGGGAGACCTTATAGCACCTTCCAGTGCCTGAAGGGGCTACTAGGAAGCTGGGGAGGGCTTTTTACAAGGGCCTGTAGTGACAGGACAAGGGGTAACGGGTTTAAATTGAAAGTGGGGAGGGGTAGATTGGATATCAGGAAGAAGTTCTTCCTGGAGCGGGTGGTGAGGCACTGGAACAGGTTGCCCAGAGAAGCTGTGGATGCCCCATCCCTGGAAGTGTTCAAGGCCAGGCTGGATGAGGCTTTGAGCAACCTGGTCTAGTGGAAGGTGTCCCTGCCCATGGCAGGGGGGTTGGAACTGGATGGTCTTTAAGGTCCCTTCCAACCCAAACCATTCTGTGATTCTATGAACACGCTGTGGGGTTGCTCGGGCTGGCTGCCCCTAAGGCTGTTAGCCGGCGGTGATTTGGAGGCCCAGCCAGCAGCACTTGGCGTGACCCGCTGCAGGGCCCTCGCTGACCCTCAGCAGAGCAGCGCTGCGGCCCAGCTCAGCAGCACTTGCCCCTGGGCTGGTTTAGTGTTCACTTAACGGTTGGACTTGGTGTCTTAAAGGTCTTTTCCAACCTTAAAAGATGCCATTCTAAGAGCGAAGAGCTGGCCAGGAAGGAAGGAGCTCCTGTAGGGGAGACCAGGGTGGGTGACTGGCTTTTAACATGCTTTGGCAAAAGACAGTTGTCCCATCCAGCTCACTCTCGAGGGGGGATGTACTTGTGAAAAAGAAGAGACACACTAAAAATAACAGGGAGAATAAGCTTCCCCGATGGCAGGAACCTGCTCTAGACACCTGCTCTTCCCCGAGTGCGACGCAGAAAGTGTCCTTGGCTGGACGTGATTTTGTGCTGACTTGGCAGTTTTCTTGGAGCCTGCCTGCACAGTCACCAACAAGTTGCAGGAGTCGGTTCTCTCTGCCGTCAGGGACACCCAAACGCACCAGCGGCCGTGTGCATGCGCAGCCCTGTCCCCACGTGTGGGTCCTCTGCACGTATCTAAGTTGAAACGACACGAGAGACAAAGCTGTAGGCACGGCGTGGTCCTTAGTACGTAACTGAGGGCAGACGTAGGTAGAGACCTTCAGCGCGGACACGATGCTGCGTTCTGCTTGCGTTGCTGTCTGGAAGCAGTGTGCTGGGTCTCCAGACAGCTCGTAGGGCGAGGGCAACGCGCAGCATCTCACCCTTCAGCCACATTCTGACGTTCGGTGCAGGGTTTCACTCACCTTGGCGTTCCACATCTCCCAGGGCGGAGAGAAGGGGACCCCTTGCCCGGAGGCTGCTGGCGGTGGGGCACAGCCCTGCAGCTCCCCGCTCGCCCGGCTGCGACAGGGCGTAGGCGCAGTGCCTCTGCGATTCCCAGTCCCCAGCCGCGGGGGGACACATCCTGGGGTTTTGACGCCGGTGTCGGAAGCGAAGGCCTCTGTCAGACGGGTCAGCAGAGATCGCTGCCGAGCAAAAACGCCGGCAGATGCGCCCTATTCAGCGCGTGTGCGTAGTCTGGCCCTTCACAGGAACCTGCTTCCTGCTCCCCCCCTCACCCTGGGCCCGTAAAAGGAGTTTTTGATGCACGTGACCAAAACGCGCCTTTCCCTCCAGATTTCACTTACCTTGGCTAAAACAGACGACTGTAGAAGGGACCAGCTCTCCCTCAGCGATCGCTGGGATGCCGCTTTGAGAACCGTGGTGCCAAGTTACCCGAGTGGTGACTTCACAGGCGCTTGGTACTTCTCTGGGCAGGGACAGCGTTTTCACGGTCCCTTTTCCCTCCTGGTGTGTGCCTGACCCTACTAACAGCGGTGCCCTGCTGAAGCGGGCGCAGTGGCAACGCCTTTGTGCCAGCTGACAACCCGAGCCTTCCCATTTCCCCCTTTCCGTTTCAGCTGCGCTCCCCGAAAACGAGCCCCTCCCACCCCCGTGCTGCACATGGGCGGGCGCCGGTCCCGCTCACGGGGCTGGCGGGTGGCTCTTCTGCCTTAGTCACTGCCTACGGGTTTTGGCGTGGTGCGACTTGCCAGTGCCGGGGGGGCAGCCCGCCGATCCCCGACGCCCCGCACGGGCAGCCGAGACCCTGGGGCTCAGGATGTCTCTCCAGCAAGGGCCGTGCCTCGCTTCCGCCCGGCCTTCACCCAGGGCTCTCTGCTCTTTGTTCCGCAGGCCCGTCCGAAGTACCTGAACTGTATTGCAATCAGCTGCTTCTTCCTCGCTGCCAAGACCATCGAGGAAGATGAGGTAACTCTGCTTCCTGCTACCCGAGGGCTGTCGGAAGGGACGCTCTCCCAGCCCCGCTGGGACTGGGCTGCAGCGTGCGCGGTGGTTTCTGTAACGATGCCTCCCCTCGTTTCTTCCGCAGAGGATTCCAGTACTGAAGGTGTTGGCTCGGGATAGCTTTTGTGGTTGTTCTCCAGCCGAAATCCGCAGAATGGAGAAGATTATCCTGGATAAACTGAACTGGGATCTTCACATGGCCACGCCACTGGATTTCCTTCACATCGTAAGTGAGGGGCTATTGACATTCTTTCTGGTGGCGGTCGCGGTAATAAGGTACCTGGACAAAAGCACCTGTAGGGGAGCAGAGCCCTCGGGAAACCACTTCCTGAAGGAAGTTCCCGAAGGAAAACGCCTTGCCAGAGAATAAGACTTGTGACACTTTGGGCTCAGTTCCCAAAATGCGGGCCTGCACTGGATGTGTGCCGAGGCGAAACCTCGTGTGTTAAACCACACGTGCAGACTCGCGGCTCCTGAAAATCCCGCCCCTGAGCCTTAATTGCTAGCGGCTTTGCTCGGAGCCGAATGCCAGGCGGCATGAAAACAGGAGCTACAGCCTACGGCGAAGGCACCGGTGCGGGGCAGCGGGCGTGCTCCCCGCCTGCCGCAGAAAGGCACAGCCAGAGAACTGGACTGAGGGATGAGATGAGACAAAGGCAAGGGAAAAGCATCCTGAGATTCTTTGCTGGAGCTCATCCTCTCCTCTTGCTGGAGAAGGAGTTTTTGTCCAGGGCACCCGAACTGCCGAGCATGCGTTGAGAGAGGAGGGCGGAAGGGCCTTTCACAGACCCCGAGACACCTGGTCCCCAGGCAGACGAAGTGCACGACGGCAGGTCCTGCCAGAAAGGCTGTGCCAAGCTGCTGCTGATGGGAAGTTGAACACATTTGGGTTTTTCCCACGGTGTGGAAACTGTCTTGAAGGATACTGGAGGATCCTTTGTGTCCTAAACATGCCACATGCCATTCGCGAGGTCTGACCTGGCTTTGCCTGCCGAGTTGCCCGTCGGTGACGCCGGCAGCCTCACGTTCTTATTTCCCCCCCCCAGTTCCACGCAGTTGCCGTGTCCAACAGGCCTCAGCTCCTGACCACCCTGCCCAAGCTGAGCCCCTCGCAGCACGTGGCAGCGCTCACCAAGCAGCTGCTGCACTGCATGGCCTGTTACCAGCTCCTGCAGTTCAAGGGCTCCATGCTGGCGCTGGCCATCGTCAGCCTGGAGCTGGAGAAGCTGCTCCCCGACTGGCTGGCTCTCGTCATCGAGCTGCTCCAGAAGGCACAGGTGAGGGCCTGCTGGCACCGCACGGGGGGAGCGGGGGCCGCAGAAGGCTGGGTCTTGCTCAGTGCTCCGGGGATCCGAGCCAGATGGGGCTTTCAGATCCCTGCCCGCTGCTCTGCCTGCAGTCACGCCTCTGCGAGGGCGGCCGCGCTTCAGCCCGGAGGAACAGTTGGGCAAAGCCTTGCTCTTGACTGCATCCAGTCGGTGACGGCGGGAGGAGCTGTGTGCCCTGCTGCACACGGGCTCTGCGCCAGCGAGAAAAACAACACGCTGGGGAGAAGATCCTCGTTAGCCCCTCAGCCCTTCGCTCTCCGTGTGTGGGGCGGTTGGGCAGGTGCTGGAAAGAGACACTCAGGCTGCTGAAAATGCTCAGAGGAACCTTGTAGTGTCTGAGAGGTTTCCCTCTGCACTGTTCCCACGGAGGGTGAGAAGGAGCAGGGGTCCATATCTTTGGAAGCTGCTGTGTTGGGGGTCTTTCCGGCCCCTCGTCACTTACTGTCCCCTTCACCCAGCGTGTCGTTGAGGAGCACGGTGCACGGGTGGCGGGTGCGTTCAGAGCCCTAGCTGACAGCCTCTGTGCAGCAATGATCCCGAAATGCCGGTGTCTTTGCTTGTCTTCCCACTCCAGATGGATAGCTCGGAGCTGATCCACTGCCGGGAGCTGGTGGCACATCACCTTTCCACTCTGCAGCCTTCTCTGCTGCCCAATTCTGTATATGTCTACAGTCCCCTCCAGCATACCCTGGTGACCTGTAACAGAGGAGCGTTCCAACGCCAGCCCTCCTCTGTCCCAGGGCCAGGTTTCTCCAAGGACAACGGCAGGCCAGAAGTGCCAGTCACAGGTACAGCCGCGCTCTACCAGCGTCTGCCAGCTCCCAGCGGTTGCAAGCAAGCCTCTGCCAAGCGTAAAGTGGAAGAGATGGAAGTGGACGACTTCTACGATGGCATCAAGCGTCTCTACAACGAAGACATCGCTCCGGAGGTGGCGGCTCTTGAGAGCATGGGCTCCGTGTGCGGCGCTGATGTCTCGAGGCAGGAGGGCAGCGTTTCCCCCTGCCCGCCTTTGCAGCCGGTGTCTGTCATGTAGCGGGGAGCGCGCACCACCCGCTCCACCCCAGCCGCTCCGGAAACCACCCGGAACCCGGCAGCCCGCGTTCTCGGTGTGGGGGAGAAGGGGCCATACCTTGTCAGGCTGAACTGAAGGGAGCCAAAAAACAGGAAAAAAAAAAAAAATCCCGACCCTCGTTTGAATCTTCTTCTTGTGCGGCTAATTCTAGTTCCACTATTTAAGCACTTAAAACCACAAAAAAGTATAAAAATCTAAAAAAAAGACCCAAAAACCAAACAAAAAAAAGTAGCAAAGAATTGTTTCTTTCTAGTGTTGTCCGTTCCACTGTTTTTTCTGCTCCTGTGTATCGTAACCCATTCTCCACCTCCAAGAGCTCACGAGTCGTGCGGAGTCGTTCCAGGTTTCCCAGCCAGCTAACACTTCTCCAACCCCGTTTCCATCTGCTCCTCGCTCTCCTTCTGCTCACTCCTCTCTCAATTCCCAGCCAGTCTCGTGCAGGATGCTCCCTGCTATCCCGACTTTCCCGGCAGCTTTCTTTTTCCTTTTGAAAGAGAGAGACCTGGTTTTGTTCTGTTAGCACTTTGCCGCCTAAACCTGGTATTTAAGAACTGGATTGCAGTGAGAGGTCAGTCAGGGAAAAAACCCCAAACGCAGCGCTCACAAGCCGCTCCACGTTAGAGTAACAGCCAGAGGCGTGGGAAGGGCCTCGCTAGAAGAGCAGCGGGGCAACTGGCCAGGGCAGACCGCCAGGGCAGACCCCCCCCCGGGTCGGTCTGTGCTTTCGGGCGCAGAAGAGCAGCGAACGGGTTGGGATCGCTTGTACAAAACCCGCGTTTCTCTCCTTGTTTGCCCCGAGAAGCGTTGCGCTGGGCGTGGATTCTCACCCACACCCGACTCCCGGCGTCAGGCGTAAACCTGGAGTTCTGCAGGGCCTTGTTCTCCCCCGCACGTTGACGAGCTCGGCGCGTCACCAGCACCACTCAGCGACGCGTGCCTGAGGTTTGGAAAGTAATTA